>NW_028274816.1:38130000-38285000 GCF_037043125.1 Eumetopias jubatus | reverse complement strand
CCTCCCAGCCTGGCCTCGTGCACAGGGCACCCAGCACTGGAGGCGTCCAGCTCTGCTGTGGCTGCGTCGCGTGGTCATCCACCCCCCGGGGAAGGGCAGCTTTGCTGCTTCCAAGTCTTGGCAGTTACAAATGCAGGGCATGTGCTTTTTCACAGAAGGAAACAAAAACCTCATCTCAGAATAAGGACTGTTCTTTCAAGTCAGGGATCTTGGTCATCACGAAGACCTCCCTCCATCCATTGCCCTCTTGGTGTGGATGCACCTGGAAAACACTGCTGGGTAGCCCAGCGGTCAGGAACCACAACCACGGTATCTGAAGGACAGAGTCTACTGATGCCTGTGGAGCACTCATGATAGAGTGCCACGTGTGGTCATTCCACAACGGTCCACGGGGGTTCGGAGAGACAAGGGCACTTTTCCGAGGCCACACAGCAGGAAGAGCAGGGAGATGGGACTCCCCTCCTTGGCTATCCCCAGAGCTGGCAGGAACCTCTGACTCCTCATGGTCTCCATCCTAGGGGGAGGCACACACTCAGTGAGGTCAGCTGGTTGGTGCAAGACCAGGGCAAGTCTGAAGTAGTGGTGGGTCTGCGGACCCCAGCCGGGGGTCCCCATGTCGTTCCTTCCAAGCCACACTCCCCAGGGAGACAGACTCCGCTCGCCTCGTCACCCTGACCTCCCAGAGCAGGGCGGAGGCTCCTTCCCCCTGCACCAGGAACAGCACTGCCCAGTGCACACAGTGTGTCCGCACCACGCCAAGGGCTTCTCCCGCTGGGTGCCCAGAGTCACTTGGCCACACTCCTGACATGGAGGACGCAGCTGATCTAGGACCCTAACCAGGTGTGCCCGATAGATACCCAGGCCCGTGTTCTGGACAATTACCTCCACTACCCGCTGAAAGATAAGGGAGAAGTCAGCAACCAGGAACGCGGGCTCTAGCTCCAACCACACACGTCCCCCCAGGGCCTGCCCGTTCTCACACCCTCGTGCACAGAGCCGCTCCCACAGGGTGGCAGAGAGGACTCGTTCTGAGTGAGGGCCCGGGAATGGTTCCGACATGCAGGCTGACCAGACCTGGGTGTCCCCCCCCCCCCCCACCAGCTTCCAGATTTCAGCTCCACCTCTTGCCGGGCCTCGGTGAGCAGGGGCCACCCGTGTCCCCAACCCAGACTCCTCCATCCCCTAGGGTGGCCAGCCGGACCGAGTGCAGCACAGAGAAGGTGCTACTCCGAATCCCGCCATCCGGAGAGCACCCTCCCCGGACCCACGCTCCCCCTCTGGTCACCCAGTGGGCACGGAGGCTCCGCAGCTGCCCGAGGCCCACAAGGTTAGTCCCTCTGAGGTCAGGGGTTAGTGGAGACACTTGGGTGGGGGCAAAAGGGGGTAAGAGCGGGAAATGAGGGGTAGGCCACTCTCAAGAAAGGGTCCCCGACAGAGTGGTCAGAAGTCAGGCAGGTCTGAGTGTGGCCACACGACCCTGGGTAGATTCCCTGACCCCCGAGCCTCATTGTCCCCATCTGTGAAGTGGGCACGATAACAGCCCCCCCCCCCACCACATGCTTCTTATGGAGAATATATCAATTCATACTTGCAAAGCACTTGAGAATGGTACTGCACACATGACAATCACTGTGTTTAAGTAAAATTCGTTAGGAGGCCTTGGTAGTCTGAGAAGCAAGCAAGCAGAGGGGCCACTGGAGGGCTGTCCGTGTGTTGTGGCTATTGCCACACACTCTGCCACGGGTCTCCTAGGCAGCATCTGCACCACCTGGGAACTTGCTGAAATGCAGATTCCCAGGCCCCCAGCCCCCATGGGAGGAGAGCCCCTGCAGGTGGGCCGGCACCTGCGTGACCTTCCAGGTGACCGATGCCACTCAGGGTCGAGAACACGTGTTCTCCCATGAGAAGCACCTGGAGAGCTTTGGGAACTGATCACGGACACTCCGTCTGCCCAGAGCACGGACTCGGGGGGTCTGGGAGGAAGCTGGGCAGGAGAGAATTGTAACTGCTCTGAAGGGAGTCTTGCTCCAGCACCCCCATAACTTTCTCATTTACAGAATGTCCTTTGAGAAACAACGATCTTGTTGCTGGAAAGCCACCTGCCGGTCAAGCTTCCATCCTGCCTTCAGACTGCAGCCTCCACCCTCCCTCTCCTGGGAAATCTCCGCCCTGTGTCACTCCTCAGGGTCAAGGCGTCATACACACGCCAAAGGTACACCAGGACCACAGCGGAGCACCCCGCCTGGGGGCCCGGGGGCCGCACTAAGACAAGGCTCATAACATGGCTTATGGGCCACCATCCCAGACACGCACCGACACCCACACAGTGGGGCACAGGGTCCCAACCCCCTCAAGGCTGTCACTAAGCCCCCGTGAGACCTCCACAGGCCTCAGTTTCCCAAGCTCTGTGCCAGAGGACCTGGGGCAGGGGGTGTCTACATGGGGCTGCCTGTTCCAAGGGACGGACTCCCACGAGGCCACATGGGTCCAAGTCTAGCTCCACCATCAACCATGAGCCTGGACGAGTTACCTACCCTCAGTTTCCACATCCATAAAATGGTAACAATGGTACCTAATCCACAGGACTGCAGCAAGACAGCGACTGAACATGGGAACCTAGGAGGACTTGGGCAGAGAGTGAGGGATGGAACCCTGTGGGTTCTTCAATCAACTGAAGGCCCCAACTTCTGGCTACAGCCGGAGGCCGCCTGTACCTGCTACAGCCCCACGGGGGACCCTGTACCTGTTATAGCCCCACGGAGGCCCTCCCTGCCTTCTACGGCCCCATGGAGGCCCCCCTGCATGCCACAGCCCCACGGAGGCCCCATGTGTCTGCCGCAGCCCCACAGAGGCCCCCCCTATGCCTGTTATCTCCTCTGGGGGGTCCCCCAGAACTCTGTCACCTTTAGCGGGTTCCCCAGAGTCTGCCATCTCAGAGAAAAACTGATCAGTGGTTGGGGCTAGCTTGTACATCAGTGTCATCTCCCTTCCCAAGACCTCTCCGTAGAGAGCGGGATCATGGTCACCACTCAGCCACGGAGCTTCCTCTAGCCCCCTCCCCACACCCTAAGCCTCCATTTTCTGCAGCGTGGGGAGAAGACCCCTACTCTAAATGACTGTTCATTCACCTAACCAGTGTCTGCGAAGAACCTACCACGTGCTGGGGCGGAGAACCTGCGTAGAACAATGCACCCTTGGACCTGAGATTCAGAGGGACAGAGACACATGACGGGAACACCACCGGTAGGAGAAGACAAGAGCAGGGCTTCGGGTGGAGGCAGAGGGGCAGGACTGCGGGGGGCCCACCTGCAGGAGGGGACGATGAGTGCTCCCCGCCCCTGGCACGACTTCCGTCTGCACCATCTCCAGCCTTGTTAGGGTTTTCTCCAAACACAGACTTCGCCACAATCCAAGAATAAATCCATCCCCCCACCCCCACCCCAGGCGGGATGCTGGTAAGGACTTCTCAGCTTCCAGATGATTCTTTTTAAAAATAAGCCGAGTGGAAATGTACAGTGGTGCAGACACGCTGGGACGTGGTCTGGCAGTTCCTCAAACAATTAAACCCGGAGTTACCATATGACCTGGCAATTCCGTGCTTAGGTACACCCCTAGAGAAAAGGAAACACCTGTCCCACAAACACGCACACACCAATGTTCACAGCAGCATTCTTCAGACAGCTGAAGGTGGAAACGGCCCAGAAGGCCGTCAGCAGACGACCGGATGAGCCAGATGGGGTCCGTCCGTGCCCTGGAACACCGGCAAGTCTTAGGAGGGACCGCTCTGGCACGCGTTACCGCATGGACAGACCGAGAAGATAGTAAGGGGGCTTGATGCACGTACGTGAAATGTCCAGGGTTGGCAAACCCAGCCACAGAGAGAAGATTTGGTGGGTGGCCCCCTGTCTCAAATGAATAAATCTTTTAAAAAAATAAAAAAGGCGCCTGGGTGGCTCGGTCGGTTAAGTGTCCCTTCGGCTCAGGTCATTGATCCCAGGGTTCTGGGATGGAGTCCCGTGTGGGGCTCTCTGCTCAGCAGGGAGCCTGCTTCTCCCTCTGCCACTTCCCCATTTGTGCTCTCTCTCACTCGCTCACTCTCTCTCAAATAAATAAAATCTTAAAAAAGATTTGGTGGCTGTCAAGGGGAGGTGGGAGCTACGGGGAGGACAGCTAGGTATGGGGTTTCTCTCTGAGGCCATGAGAGGCCCTAAAGTGGATGGTGGTGATGTGTGCATGACTCTGAACCCACCAGGAATCACTGAATTGCGTACCTGGAGTGGGTGCGGTGTGTGCTTGGTGAACTCTCTCAATAAACTAAAAAATCAAGCCTTGGGTTAGTAGAGCTACGCTCTGGGGCCCCAGCGAAGATCCGGCCACGGTGAGGCGGCTGCAGCCTTCCTAGGGAGGGAGACTTCACTGCCATTGGGAATGCACCTCCACTTCCCGGAACTGCCAAATACCAGCCCTCCTCAGTCCCCCGGGGGGCTCCCGCTCCATGGCCCAGGGGGTCCCACGGCTGGGTGTGTTTCCAGGTGGTGCCCAAAACCCCACAGGATGGCCCAGAGGCCCCCACGGCCTGTGCAGTGGAGAGTGCCCGGGTCAGGACTCCCCTCAGGACACAGAGCAGCGTGGGGAGAAGACCCCTACTCTAAATGACTGTTCATTCACCTAACCAGTGTCTGCGAAGAACCTCCATGTGCTGTGGCAGAGAACATGTCCCCCTCAGGACACACAGGTGGACGGTCCGATTTCGGCTCTGAGATCTCCCAAGGGACGAGGTGGGAGCAGAGGCCCCCAGCCTGGGGTGTGCAGACTCCCAGGAGGTCCCTGGATGGAACTGGGGGTGGGGCAGAAAGGACTCCCATCCTTATTTTCACTAGCCTCTACTTGAGGTGTAGACGGGCAGCAAACCACAGTGCTCAGGCGCCAAAGCTGCGATTTTGTTGGCAATAAAACGGCACGCCCCGGGGACAGTGGCTGCAAACATCCTGGGGTAGCGTTATCCCCCAAGCCTGCCCCCCGGAGCAGGGCCCGACAGCCCGGGACGAACCTCACACCCACCCTGCTGGATGTCAGTGTGGCCGGCCAAGGGTGGCCCAGGCCAAGGCCACGCAGGGCTCCAGTCCCCCCGCACCCCCGTCTGCCCCTGCAGCCTCCATGGATGCCAGCTCCAAGTTCGTGCCGGGCCTGGGGAGGGACATCCAGCAGTGTGTCCTCGTGCCCCCAGGACACTGCTGCCCAGACCAAGGAGGGGTACGAGGGGCTCCGCGGGCGTCTCCGGACAGAGCAGCTCCGAGGGGAGACCGGGAGGGCAGAGGGAGGGACAGGAGGGGCCCAGCCAGCCGGCCAGTGCCCAGTGGCCGGCACAGACGCCTCCACCAAACCCCCGAGATGACTCCTTCCAGACGCCTGTCCCAGTCCAGGCTGACCGGCCCTTGAGATTGGGTTTTCCCAAAACTACTTCCTCAGCCATCAGCCAGAGTCCCTGAGGCTCAGAGAGGAAGAGCAGAGTGAACCCCGCTCTCAGACACGCCCCAAGCGACCCACCCAAAGCCCCAGCCTGGCCCCCGGCCGCAGGCTCCAACAACTCCTCGCTCCAGGCTTCCCTGCAGGAGTTCCTGCAACGCGGAATAAACCAGACTGTCCCACCTTGGGGCAGGCAGGCTCCTGGCTGTCTTGGCTGGAGGGCCTTGACACCCCCGAGGGAGTTCTGGATGTTTCTGCAGGAACTCCTCTCCTCTGGCCGCTGTGGGTGGAGGGGAAGGCCTGGAGCCTCGACGGAAAGGTGCGTACGAGACGCAGGACGCGCCAGTGAGCAAGAAATGGCCGCTTGAAAACAAAGAGCAATTGCCATTTGCAACGATGTGGATGGAACCGGAGGGTATTATGCTAAGCGAAGTAAGTCAGAGAAAGACAAGTATCATATCTCAATGATACGAGGAATTTGAGAAACAAGACAGAGGATCATAGGGGAAGGGAGGGAAAAATGAAACAAGATGAAACCAGAGAGGGAGACAAACCATAAGAAACTCAATCTCAGGAAACAAACTGAGGGTTGCTGGAGGGGAGGGGGTGGCTGGGTGATGGACACTGGGGAGGGTACGTGCTACGGTGAGCGCTGTGAATTGTGCAAGACTCACGAATCACAGACCTGTACCCCTGAAACAGATAACACATTATATGTTCGTAAAAAGAAAACAAAGGGCAAGTGAGAAGTACTAGGGATGCATCCCTCCTCCCTCTCCCCTGCCGGCGGCCCTCCCCTCCCACCCCCTGCTCCTCCCTCTGCCCATCTCTCCCTGTCTCTCCCTCTCCATCTCGGGCTCTGTCTCTATCTCTGTCTCTCCAGTTTCTGTCTCTCTCTATCTCTGTCTTTCTCCCTGTCTCTCCCTCTCCCTCTCTGTCTCTCCATCTCTGTGTCTCTCCCTCTGTCTCTCCCTCTCCATCTCCCTCCCTCCGTCTCTCCCTCTCCGTCTCCCTCCCTCTGTCTCTCCCTCTCTGTCTCTCCCTCTCGTCTCTCTCCTTCTGTCTCTCCATCTCTGTCTCTCTCCATCTCCATCTCCCTCCCTCTGTCTCTCTCTGTCTCTGTCTCTTCCTGTCTCTCTCCATCTCTCTCTCTCCATCTCTCTCTCCCTCTCTGTCTCTCCCTCCCTGGTCTCTCCAGCCTTCCCTCCCTCCCTCTCCGTCTCCCCACCATGCTCCCCTGGCCGGCACACTCCTGCGTTCCCCTCCTCCTGCTCAGGCCTCCGGCTAACAGGACACTCTGCGCTTGTGGACACTTCATGGTCACTGTCGCCAGGGCTGCCTCCAGTCCCGCAGAAACTCTGACCTCTGCTATATTTCTGCCGCATTCTCTCGGGGATCCACGATTAATTTCCTCCAGATTGGGCCGTGTACCGCAGACACAGCCCCTCAGCCCCCACGCTGTCCACATGGCATGGGGCGCCGGAGTCCAGGGAGGCTCCAGGCCGGGCTTCGGGCCGGGGCCTTTGTCCCCACTGGGTTTGCAGTCAGGTTGGTTCTGTGCAGACCCAAAGGGTCGGCCTGAGGCCTCCACAGCCAGGGACAGCCTGACTGCTCAACATGGCCCCATGAGTCTGGGAGAGACACAGCCCCGCTGGCTCCCCATGCCCCCTGGCGTGGCCCTGCTCCCTCCGCTCCTCCTAGAGCATCTGCGACCTGCCCAGCCTGCCCAGCCTCCCTCCCCATCCTCTGGGGCTCTCCCCGGGAGGCTTTCTCACACCTGCCCAGTCTCACTGTGAGCCCTGGCCCTGCCCCCTCCATCCCGTCAGCAGTCGAAGGGGAACCATGGAACAGGTGCATGGACGTGGTCCCCTCAGCTGGTGCAACAGGACCATAGCGCCCCGGGGCCCGCTCATGGCCAGGCACACAGTCGGGGCTCAACAAGTGCCTGTGTGGGTCCCACCTGCCCTGCGGACACCATGGCTGCTCTGCCCTGCTGGTAAGCAGACCCTTCAACGCCCCCGCTGCAGGGCCCAGACAGCATCCCCTGACCTCCTCGCCCATGGGCAGTGGTCCTGATTCTGTCAAGTCATCACTGCCTAAACGCCTACTGTGTGCCTGGCTCCGTGCTCGGTACTCTGCGGGCAAGAGAGAGGCATTGGGTTTATTTCAAGGAATGCACTGTCCAAAGGGGGAGGCAGCAGGCACACAGGAATCCGGGGGGCGGTCAGGGGTCAGGCGCTGGATGTCCAGTCACTGTGCTACCTACAGTGTATTTTAAAAATTTACAACTCAACAACAGAAAGACAAACAACCCAATTTTAAAGTGGGCAAGGACCCGAGCAGACAAGTCTCCAAAACCATGCGCGTGGCCCATGACACGTGGACAGACGTCCCTGGCCAGTCCTCAGGGAGATGTACGTGCAGACCACAGGGGAAACCACATTACGCCCACGAGCGTGGCTGGGGTGGAAGGGCGACAGGAGCAGGTGTTGGTGCGGACGCGGAGGGGCTGGGCCTGCAGCCCCCTTGGTGGGAGCGCGGTGGCAGAACGTGGGACCCGGCCATCGCCGCCCCACCCGGGTCTCTGCCTGTGCCTGCAAACCGCACGTCCACACTAAATCTTGGCCCAGGGGCAGTGCCCCCCCAAAGTCCTCCGACGGATGAACCGATAAGCAAAACCCGTTCTTGCCGCGCCGCGAGTCTTAAAACGGAATCGCGTCGTGGCACAGGCTACAGCCTGGGCGGGGGGGGGGTCCGTGGACGAGCCCCGAAAACCTCACGCTGACCGAGAGGCCAGCCACAGAGGCCACCTTGTGGGACCCCGTCCACACCAAGGGTCCAGACCCAGCCGATCCAGAGACAGAGAGCAGATCGGGGGTTGTCCAGGGAGGGCCTTACCGCACGAGGGGTTTCTTTCTTGGGGGAGAAGAATGTTCTAAAATTAGGGGGTGGTGACAGTTGCAGAACCCTGGGTACATACTAAAAACCGCTGAATTGTACACTTCAAAAAGTGAACTTTACTACGATCCGTCACCTATACCTCCACAAACGTGACACCAAAACCACGTCACAGCGCGATCGTTTGTCCCCTCAGTGCAGGCGTGATACGGAACCGCCGTGTCCCTAACGGGTTTACAGTAACAACACGACGTCCTAGCGGCTCACGGAGCATCTGCGTGCAGCCGGCACACGTGCAGAAACCTCAAGACCTATGTCGTGTGATTCCCTTGCTGCTGGAACCTGAAGCTTCCGAGTGTCTCTCTCCCCCAGCTGTGGTCTCCTCGTCTGTGAAATGGCACAGCTGGGTGGACCTGGCCTCAGGGGGTGCTGGGACGATAAGGTGGCCTCATGGATGAGGAGGGGGAACACAGGGCTGAGTCCCTGTCCATCTCCGTCCCTGCGTCCTCCCCCGCCCCCCAACCCCCCAGGAGCGCCCTCCCCCTCGACCAGCCTGACTACATCCTCCACTCTGTTGTCCTCCCTCTCCTGCCCAGTTCTGAGTCCTGGGGCTTCTTCCCTTCAGTCTACTCCCTCCTGACTTCATGCCCCCTCCCAGTGGACGGTGCCCCCACCTAGATCAGATGCACCATCCCCCTGCACCCGCCACCCTCACCCTCAGAGTCCCATCTGTCTGAGACAGGAGGTCCGTCCCGCCCTGGGAGCTGGCTGTCCTGAGCTCCACCCGCCTGCTCAGCCTACCTCCAACCCTCAGGGCTCTGTGTCTCCCCGACCCACTGCCCCCACCCAGACCCAGCCCAGCACCTCCCCTCCCCTGGACACAAGCGCCCTCCCAGGGGTCCCCAGCTTCCACCTGGTCCCCAATTCCTTCCCTGCCCAGCAGCCAGCGTGAATACCCAGACACAACCACACAGACAGCCGGGGTCCAGCAGCTACGCTCCTAGGCCTGTATCCCAGAGACAGGAAGGCTTACGTTCACCTAACAGCCTCTCTGTGAAAGTCTGCAGCGGCTGTATTCCTCGCGACCCCAGACGCCCCTCGACTGCACATGGTCACACAAGCCATGGTCTGCGCACATGCACCCCCAGGACCCTGGTCAGCAGGGTATGCCCTGGGTGGATCGCCAGAGAACCACGGGGAGTGAAGAAAGCCAGTCCCGAAAGGTTGCATCCCATAGGATCCCATGTATAGAACCTTCTGGAGATGAGAAGATGCCAGGAGGGAGAGCAGCTGGGTGGGTGTCAGCGATATAGGAGGGAGGAGGGTGTGGCCCTGAAAGGCGGCTGGGGGTCCCTGCTGATGAAACGCTTGGTGTCCCTGTGGACATCCCGGCCGCAACATTGTGCGGTCCTCACGTCAGGTGTCACCTTTGGGGAAACCGTGTGGAGGGCGCAGGGGATGATGCCTCCACTCTTCTCACAACTGCGTGTGAGTCTACAAGCGTCTTGAAATTAAAGCTTAATTACAAAAGCACAAACACCAGCCACTGCGGCTGCCCTGCTTGAATCCTTGCGCGCCCTTCCCTCCAGTGGCTGGGAAGCTGTGCTCAGATCCGCCCCCCCCCCCCCCCCCCGCCCCTTGCGCTCCCCCTCTGGGTGTTTAATGAGCCACACCTGGATCTGAGCCACACCTGTTCTGGCCTCCTCGGAGCCTCTGCACGCCCTGTCTCCGGCTCTCCACACCTCTGCCACTCCTACCCTCCAGCTCTCCGCGGGTTTATCATCCACTCGTCAGGCAACCAGGATTTCTGGAGCTCTCTCTGCTGCAGGGCCCAGTGAAGAACCTGCCAGACCCAGTGTCTGCCACCCCCGACCCGGGGCTCCAGTCCACAGTGAAGGGACCTCTACAGAGCATGTGTGCACGGAGGGCCCAGAGGCGCTCTGGGGGCCTGGCGCCCCACGCCATCCTCATCGAAATGCATTCAGCGCTTGCCTTTTCTCCCTCAGAGCTACCCACAGACAGCCAGGCCTTTGACCTCACCGGGAAGCAAGCAGACAGCTGGGGGCCGGGGGAGGGCACAGAAAGGTGGTGCCCAGAAGTTGGCTACACAGGCCCCACGCGGGCAGTGGGGGGCCAGCTCACGGCCCCTCGGCTTAGCTTCTACAACCAGCCTCCGAGAAAGCCTGCACTGGTTTGCAATGCATGCCTCCCAAGGAGGCCCCCCCACCTGGGCCTCCCCTATTACCCGAAACCATCCCCCCACTGGAAATCCCTCCCAGGCTCCCTACAGTGAGACCACCCCTCTGCCACCTTCAGGGGTCTCCTCTTCTCCCCTTAATGGTCCTCACCCAAGGCAGAGGCTGACAGGGAGGGACAGGGGCTTCTGAGGTGTGGTCCTCAGGACCCCTGCCCCAGATGGCCCCAGATGTGTGCCCTCTGCTAGATTCCCTCCTGGGGAGCCTGTCCCGGGAGCCCAGGGTGGGAGGTCTGGAGCAGACCACTATTGAGCTGTTGAGACCCTGAGCCAGCACCCCCATTTCCTTGGCCTCCCTGGGCCTCAGTTTCCCCCTCCAGAATGGGGGAGTCATGCCTTCCACCCAGGCAGACCGAATGAGAGAAGGCACAGGCAGCTCCCAGCTCATGGAGAGATGCTTGCTGAGACTCGAGTCTCATTGAACTGGTGGGGAGGGTGCAGGATGAAGAAGTTTTGAGGGTCAAATGCTCCCTGGGGAGGCAGACCGGTGAGTCCTGCAGGAGCAGCTGAGGGCCCTGGGGCCCCGGAGTGGCGAGGGGCGTGTTCACGGGAGAGGAGGCACGGGGAAGGCCAACCCTGCCCGCTCCAGTCCTTGCTCTGGACTCGTGGGCTGTAGGAGTCCGCTGGCTCTGGACCTCTTCCTGCCCCGCCCCGGCCCCGCTGTGCACAGTGATGATGGTGTGTGGGCCCCCATGGAGAATGGGAGGGTGTCTATCCTGGGGGGGTCCATGGACACGTCTCGGGAGCCTGTGAACCTCCACCAGTACCCACAAAAGGCCTCGTGTGTGCAGGGACCTTCATGTGTCCTGGAAGAGGACCCTCAGCTTCCCCACACTCTCAGAGGAGTCTGGAAGAACCCACGAGTTTATGCACTGCTGAGCGAAGAGCCATGGAAAGCCCGGCTTCAGGAGACCGGGCCCCCCTCCCCTGCCTCTGTGTTACTATTAGACAGTGGGCGCCTCCCTGATCTTCAGCTTCTTCAACTGTTGAGCAAGGGGGTGGCCATCAGACGACTGTCCCACCAAGAGGAGCCCCACCGGGTGCTGCAGACAGCGCTAGGCCCGCCCCGCTGCCCAGGGGCCCCATGGCCTCGCCAAGCCATGCCTCATATGTGGGAGCGCGTGCCTCACCTCAAAGCACGGCTTTAAGGACCAAAAGGAACAAGGTCTGTGGTAAAGCGCGCAGGCCGGTACTTGGAAAAAAGCAGACGTTTAAACGAGGTGAGTATCCTTCTTTCAAAGGACACTCCGTGGCTTTGGGATTCTAGGTGACCATGTCTGTTTGGCCCATGCCTGTAAGACATGGTAGTGTCTTCGCCCTAACCCCAGTGCCCTCACACAGACACAAGGTCCTTGTAGGTGCAATGAATTAAAGATCCTGAGAGATCGTCCTGGCTTTTGGCGGGGCCCTAAACCCAGGGACGGGCGCCCTGTAAGGAAGGAGGAGAAGAAGATGGAGGTGAGGAGGGCCCGCAGAAACACGGTAGCTCTCCTTGCTGGAGCATCGGCCCGTGCTTGAAAATCTGCAAGTCTGTTTGATTTTTATTTTAATGAAGCACAACATCTACTTCATGAGCCATTTGACCCGGCGCTTGAAGGACCGTCCAGAGCGGCGGCTCTCAGCCCTGTCGGCTTTTATCGCAGACCTGGGCCAGGAGGCCACCCTCCCAGAGCCCAGCGGGGACCCCAGCCGGGTCTTCGCTGCCGCTCTCCCGGCGATACCCTGGACGAGTAGCCTTCCACCTCAGCTGAACATTAGGATCACTCGGACCATTTTCAAAGAATCCCAATGCCCAGGGTGCACCCGGACCACCTCAGTCAGCATCTCTGGGTGGGGCCCGGGCATCAGCATTTTCCAAAGCAGCCAGATGACTCCACGTGCGGCTGAGATTGGGACTAGTGTGCTAGGTCCTACATTCGAGCCACCTAGACATCTCGTAAACATGGACTTCTGGCCCCGGAGACCTCTGGGCTGGGGGGTGGGGTGGTGTTGAGATTCTGCACTTCTTTTTTTTTTTTTAAAGACTTTATTTATTTATGTGACAGAGAGAGACACAGTGAGAGAGGGAACACAAGCAGGGGGAGTGGCAGAGGGAGAAGCAGGCTTTCCGCGGAGCAGGGAGCCCGACGCGGGGCTCAATCCCAGGACCCTGGGATCATGACCTGAGCCGAAGGCAGACGCTTAACCACTGAGCCACCCAGGCGCCCCTGAGATTCTGCATTTCTAACGGTCTCCCCGGGAACCATCCTCAGTGGCTCTGCTGTGCAGCTGGGGTTAAGAAGCACCAGCCTATAACAGCCACTCTGGGAAACAGTATGGAGTTTCCTCAAAAAGTTAAAACTAGAGCTAAACTACGACGCAGCAATTGCACTACTGGGTATTTACCCCAAAGATACAAATGCAGTGATCTGAAGGGGCACATGCACCCCAGTGTTTATAGCAGCAACGTCCACAACAGCGAAACTATGGAAAGAGCCCAGATGTCCATCGACAGATGAATGGATAAAGAAGATGTGGTGTATATATACACAATGGAATATGACTCAGCCATCAAAAGGAATGAGATCTTGCCATTTGCAACGACGTGGACAGAACTAGAGGGTTTTATGCTAAGCAAAATAAATCAATCAGAGAAAGACAAAGACCATGTGATCTCACTCAGATGTGCAATTTAAGAAACAAGACAGATGAACAGAAGGGAAGGGAGGGAAAGATAAAATAAGAGGAAATCAGAGAGGGAAACAAATCATAAGAGACTCTTAACTCTAGGAAACTAACTGAGGGTTACAGGAGAGGAGGTGGGTGGGGGGGATGGGGTAACTGGGTGATGGGCATTAAGGAGGGCATGTGATGGAATGAGCACCGGGCGTTACACGCAACTGATGAATCACTGACCTCTACCTCTGAAACTAATAACACACCGTAAGTTAATTAATTGGATTTAAAGAAAAAAGAAGCACTAGCCCAGAGCCATGCTTCTAAAAGTGGGGTCCCCAGACCAGCAGCGGCTGCACCAACTGAGACGTGTTAGAAATGCACATTATCAGGTAGGATCTCGGGCCAGAAAATCAGGGCTGGGGCCAGCAAATCTGCTTTCAGCACCTTCCAAGTGATTCTGACACTGGCCTTGAGGAGTGACAGTGGTGGGCTGGTCCCCTGCCCAGCCCCTGCTCCCCCAGCAGCACAGAGGACCCCGGGTTCTTTCCGAGACCTCCAGTAGCAACAGGGAGACCCCCGGACACCTGGGAAGGTAGGAGCCGGCACACAGAAAGAGTGTCTCCTGCAGAATCAGCAACCCAGTCTTAGAGCCACAGCCCCCAACCAGCCCTCGTTCAGCCTGAGCTCAGCTGTCCCCTCCCCTGGGACGGCTCTGCTGCTCTCAAGGACACGCAGTCCCCCTTCCCTTCTCAGAACCCTCCCTGCAGTGGTTCCACAAGCGTCCCCAAACTCTGGAGTGAGAAACCCCGGATTATTTTACACATTTTAGTTTCACATCCAGACTTCTTGGTAGAAGTCACGTCATCCTGCATCTTATACATCGCTGCAAACTGTGTACCTCATACCTTATGCTAGAAACTGAACGTCTCTGTTCCCCAGAATCACAGGTTAGAAAGGAGATGCTGTTAGGAGGTGGGGATTTCGGGGCGGGGGGAGGGCGAGGAGGGCGATGAGGGTGGGGCCCTTAGGAATGGGATCAGTGGCTGATGAAGGAGACCCAGATGCTCCTCTGGCCGTTTCCCCACATGAGGACACAGGGAGGTCGGCAGCCTGCCCCCAGAAGCAGGCCGTCACCCAACACAAGCTGCCCACCCCTTGACCTCAAACTTCCCAGCCTCCAGAGCTGTGAGAGATACACACTGCTGTTTAGAGGCCCCCCAGTCTATGGGATTCTGGGACAGCAGCCCCAACGGATGAAGGCCCAGTCTGGCTCAGCAACTATTTCCAGGTTGACTCACTAAAGGTCGCCCTGAGCTTTTGTGTCTTTCCCCCTCGAACATGGTAGGGACTCAGGAAATGCATCTCAGTGACTGGACGAGCCAATAGCAGCAAAGAGTGTGACAAAGGGGATAGAGGAAAGGCCCCTTGTTTTTCTGCGTCTTTCCCAGCGCTTTTCCACGAACGCTGCTCACTAAACAGTGCTCCCCACCTTGTCCTGTGGCCACGACTGCACCACGCCCTTGGGACGTCAGCACACCATCACAACGGGTTCCCTTTATTCTACACCATCCGTCTCACGGGAAACAACAGCAGAGCGTCTTAGGAGCAAGGACAGAGACAGGAGCCAAAGCAAAACCCTCTAAATGAGGAACCCACAGGTGCTGACTCGAGGAGGAAGGTGGCAGAGTAGTCTCTCACTGGCTGCTACAGACAAGATCATTCCTTTGCCTGCCTCTGGTCGTGCACGTACAGCCCCCGCAAGCCCCGTGAGCACAGAGGTGCACTCAACCTGAGACGGGCGGGAACGGGAAAACTTCTCCTGGCCAAGGGTGCTGGACAGGTCAGGGCCAGGGGGTGCCTGGCCAGGAGAGTCAGTTTGGCGGCCTGGCTGGAAGAGGTAGTCCGGAGAGAAAGAGAACAAAGCCAGGGCCCCGTGGGGGGGCGGCGCTCTCCATGGTGCTGAAGCGACCCGCTGCTGCTCCTCCGTCCTAAATGAAGACACAGAGGGTCCAAGAGAACCCCTGGTCGGATGCACAGAGCCTGTCTGAGGCAAAGCCAGGACCCCAGGCAGCGCTCACTTCACCCACCGAGTGCCTCACACGAGCCAGGAGACTATAAATTGGGGGAGTGGCTGATCTAAGAGGGAGCGACCACTGTGGGAAATCCAAACACACACCGTCCCCTTCAGATCCCACGAATCCACATGCCCTGTTGTCACCGAAGGACGCTGTGCTAGGTATCCGGCTGTCAGCTCGGAGATGACAGCCACTTATCTTTCGAGTTGTGCAGGCCTGGGGAAAAGCGAGGAGGAAAGTGAGCCTCGAGGCAAAGCGGCAGAGGCTCCTGGCCGTCCCCCAGCAGCCCTCAACACCCTTAGTCTTCCCGGCCATGCTCCCTCCTCCTTGGGTCAGCTGGGCTATCTGTCACCATCAGCCAGGGCTCCTCGCTAACTCCGCGGCAGAGCGGCTATTTCTGCAGGGTGCTCACCCTCATCCCTTCACCAGCTTGCGGTGGGGTTCCTGATCTGAAGCACCCACGTCGCTCCAGGGCTGTGTTGGGTGAGGGGAGCGTGCAGTAACACTTCTTTATCAGCTATTATTGGCAACAAAGAACTAGTTATTTGCTTTTTCTTCCTCTTTTCACCTCCTGGAGCCTTTTCCCTTGCCAAAGTGGCTGAACCAGAATCTCCGAGGAGATGCTTTTATCTCTAGTGGCTGAGTGCTTGCTTTTGTTTCTGAAATGAATTCCCGTTGGCCTACATCACCCGTGTGTCCATGGACCTGCTTCCTTCCTCCCTAACCTGGGCGTTTGGATTTTTTTTTTTTTAAGTTTGCTTTCACATATTCATAGTCTAGTATCAAAAATACGCCCCATGGTCATTTATTTTGTTTGGATGAGGGCTTCTTCCCCCCTTCAAAGGGTCATTAACTGCATAAACAGGTGTTTAAAGTGGAAGCAAAACATCGCGCGCTCCCTCTGTAATCTGAGCCCTCCTGGAAGGCGGGCTCTCTCCCTTTGCTGGGACTCCTGCTTCTCAGAGCAGGAGTCGGGAGGGATTTGAAGGGTACACGTGGCTGTGTTTTGGGGGACGGGGTGGAAACGTCTCTGGGTGACAGGTGTATTGTGAGTGCATGTGCGCACAGGCGCAGAGGGCCTGGAATTTTGACTGTGGGCGTGTGTGATTTGTGTGGGCCGAGGGATCTGGGCCAGTGAACGGAATCTGCATTTGAGGGGGGAGGCCTGGTGTGTGAGATGACTCACATCTTTCAGGCTGTGGGAGGGTTTATTTGTGGGGGTAACTCTGGTCCGAGGGGTCCTGCGTACACGGCACCAGCAGGAAATATTTACCTGTGTGGCCAAGCGCAGGGGTCTGGCGCGCGGAGAAGGGGAGTGCACCTGTGCCTCTGCCTACAACCCCAGGCTGCCGCACCCAGAGGAGAAGCGGGGTGCGGAGGTAGAGGAAGGCATGAGGAGGTAGTTCTGCACAAGGGTGCAGGGAGAACGTGTTCCACAGAAAAGCAGAGGCTCTGGAATCGCCGTCCTGAGCGCGAATCCTGGTGCTGCCTGGCACCCACCAGCCAAGTCAGCCCCCTCTGAGCCTCGGCTTCCCAGTGTGGGAAATGGGAGAAACGAGAAAACCAACCCCGCAGAGGGACAGGAATTAAGGGCTGGAATTCATGCAAACACTTGCCCCATGCCTGGCACATGGTAAGTGTTTAATATTGCCATTTACCCTCATCATGACCACGATCACACCTGGCTATCGGTTCCAGTAATGATCATCCTAAGTGGCATTCAATGTCCATGTCATGGGAGAACAGAATAGTGGTAAGTGATAAGGAAGACTTACTATAAATCTAGCATAGCCGTGCACGCGTCTCAATTAATCCCCACCTACTTTACAGATATTATCAGCCCTTCTTACGGATGAAGAGACGGAAGCTCAGAGAAGTTAAGTAACTCGCCCAAGGTCACAAAGCCGAATGGTTCCAACTCTACAGCATGTGCTCCTGCTGCACTGCGCCCCCCGGGGCCTCACCATCTCCAAGGGGACCCCTGGCACACCGACCGACCGACCGTGGAACTCAGTGGGCTCACGCTGGTAGAAAGAGCCTGTCTTACTCGGGGGAGGATGAACCCAGAGCAGAAGGAGTTGGCGGAAGGGGCCCCAGTTGAAATGGAGTCCATAGCAATTCCAGCCAAATGGAGAATACATTTGCCATTTGTGCATTATTCATGAAAATCGCCGTTTCCCAAAGTCAGCACTGGGAGCTGGGCTGGAGTTCAGGAGCTGTGCGGATGCCTGCCCAATGTTCCCATCCCTCGTGCAAAGCAAAAGTCGGACTGGAGTCAGGACCATAAACTCATTAAGGCCCTGCCTGCCCTCCCCAAAGCATGAGCCGCCACGCCCACCCACTGCCTGTGGAGAAGACGTCCAGACCCACAGCTGCAACACCCCACCTAGGTTCTGCTTGCCTGATGGACTGCTGGAGGGCACACCTTCTCAACAGTCCCTTCCTTCCTGATGAGAAGCACGGACCATGTTGCCGAAAGGTGGCCCCAGATGTCTGGCCTGATTACCCCAATTTTCCGTCACGCCATGTCGCCAACCAAGAAGGAGCAGTCAGCCCTGGCGCCCTGCTACCTGGCTGGTCTACAGGTGGTGTGGTGTGGGGAGTGGGGGCTCCATTCTGGACAAATCAAGCTTTCAACCATGACTCTGCCACCGCAGGCTGGGAGCTCTGGTCTGTCCCGTGGGCTCCTGGGGCTCTCTGGCCTCATCTGTAAACTGGAGCTGACCCCCTCCTCTCCACCATGGGAGGACCCAAGCGGGGCAATGTAGAGGGAGGTGCTTTAGGGAGCAGAACCCTATGTAGCCACTTGGATGGGGGCTAGAGACCCAAGAACATCTATCCATTGAAGGAAGCGTTTCTCACATCAACATATCAGACCCTAAACTCATGGCCAGCCACAGAATCAGGGTCTCTCTTCCCCTGGTGAGCACTAAGGAAATTACTACTCTTCCCTCTGAAATGGAAGCTCTCTGAGGACAACGACTTTTGTCTGCTTTGCTCACTGCTGGTTTCCCAGAGCCCAGAGCACCTGCTCATAGCACCTGCGGGCCACCCAAGATGTCCGGGGAAGGTAGGCAGCCTGGAGGGCTAGACCTCACTCTTAGATATTCTGGGGAGTTTCACATAGACAGGGGCCTGGCTCCTCTCCTCCCCAGGCTCCCACATGAGGCCGCAAAGCTGCTTTCCTGGCTCAGGCACAGCTGGGAGCACCTCTGGAGGGACAGATCCGCAGAGCAGCAAGGCCAGAGCCCCCAGGGCGACAACTACCCTTGGGATCCCAAAGAGCCTAGCTGGGAGCGCCAGGCTGCTGAGCCACCCACCTCAGCCACCCACATCTGCTGCCCGAGCCTCTGTGTGTGTGAGTGTGTGCGCGAGCACACACACTCACACTCACACATGTGCACACACACACACACACACACACACACACACGGCCTAAAACCCAGAGAGGGCTGTCTGCTCAGTCCAGCCCCTGCGCCCCAGGGTCAGGGATGCTCTCCAACCTGCTCCATGAAAACAACAAGAGCACAGAAGAGGCCGCCTGGGATGAGGCTGGGCACAGCTTTGACAGGCAGGAGCATTATATAATTAACTGCCCCCCACGCCTCCTCCCCTTTGAGTAATAATGAACCCTGCCTCTCAGTTGCATAAGCCAAAATAATAATTACTCTCCAGCCCTCCATCAGTCCTGGATGTGGCCGGGGAGCAGGTGTTTAGTGCCTGCTTCATGAGACGTGAAGGTAGCAAGCAGGCGGGGAGAAGACCACACGTACGTTCATGATTTCCACGCCCGGCAGAAGCACACAAGTCACTGCTGTGCCCCACACCTTCCCCAGGCATCCATGCCTGAGAAATTACCCAGAGGGAGGCACAGAACCACTTCTGAGGATAAGCTGTCAGATGGGGGAAGGGGGGCCTCTGGAGGGCAGGCTTGTTTGGGGTCTGGCTTCCAGGAACAGTAGATGCTCCATGCCTCTCTCTTGCACAGAGGAGTGGACACTGGAGTGCCCGGGACAAGGGGGCAGCTGCAAGCTGGCCAAGGCTCCGTGCACAGAAACCATCTTGCAGCCAGGGCAGACAGGCAGGCAGGCTCAGCCCTGAATGTCGTGGCATGCTGGAATGAAGGCACAGAGCATTCCCTAAACTACCGGTGAAAATGATTCAGCCACTGGAAGGCAAGATTCCTGGGCTCTCGCTAAACAGATGGGCCTCCTCCTCCCTCCAGCAGCCTCTCTGGCTGCGCTAGCCCGCGTCCAACCACCTAGAAGTTTATTGCTGTGTTGTGTTGCTTTGGGTTTGTGTCCCTCTCCCAATCGCTCCCTTTCCATTGGCTTGGGTTGATCAGGACTAAGGGAGGCCCTTCAGCACCGCAGGAAAACAAGGAGCTGAGCTGGGGCCTGACTCCTGGAGGCCCAGCACCAAGGGAGCTCTTCCAACAAGGGCAAGGGGCCCCCTCCCAGCTCCCCTCTGCCCTTGGTGGGTCCCAGATGAGGCCCGGGGCCCGGGGCCCAGTCTGGCCTTTCCAGCAGGTCTGTGGCCTGCGCTTGGATCATACACTGACACTCTGCTCAGCCCCGCAGCTCTGGGCCTGCCTCTGCTCCGGGAAAGCCCCCAACACCCTTCAGCTGACACAGGGGTGCTGTCCCCCACCAGGCAGTGGGGCAACCTGTAGCCAGGGCAACTGTGGCCTCCAGGAAGCCCCAGGAAATGCCCCAGGTGCACACGGCCCCACTGGAGGGAGAAGCTCAACTTCCCCAGAGGTAAACAGAAGAGGCAAGAGAAAAAGGTCCCTCTTCCGCCCAGCCCCCGGCCTGGCCACCCGAGTGGCACCTACCTCCATCTGAGTACGTCTCCGTGCCATAGCCGTCCTGCAGCCCGTTGCTCCAGGTGCCTTCATACTTGGCCCCGTTGCCCGTGCACTCCCGCACCCCGTAGCGCCCCTTAAATCCGTGCGTCCACTCGCCCTTGTACACCCACTTCCCCTTGCTCTCCAGGCCGATGCCGTGGCGCTTGCCCTGCGCCCAAGTGCCCTGGTACGTGTTGCCGCTGGGCCAGGTGTAGACGCCCAGCACCTCGAAGCCGTGGCTCCACGAGCCGGTGTATTCGCCTTGGCCCTTGGGGCCGGTGCAGACGCCATGGCCGTGCGCCTTGCCGTCCTCCCAGCCTCCACAGTAGGACCCTCCATCGTCAAAATTAAACCTACCCCCACTGGACATGCATGTAACTCGGTTTGCAAATCCCGCAAACGGTGAAAAAAAAAAAAAAAAAAACCAAGGCGATCAACAAACCGGATTCTTGGTTGGCTGGCTGGTTGGCTGGTTTTGTTTTGCTTTTTTTTTTTTTTAAGGAAGAATGGAGAAAGCAAAAAACACAGCGAGCAGATCCCGGGCGGCGGGCGGCCGCGGCGCCGGCTTCGGCGGAATTTAAGTCAATTGGGGGCGATTATTCCTTTTCGAGCTGCGCCGCGGAGCCTGACCAGCGTCTCGCGCTCCCGCTGGAGACAGGACCGGAGGGGGAGGAGGGAGGGGGAGGGGAGGGGAGGGGGAGGGAGGGGGCAGGAGCAGGAGCGTCTGGTGCAAACGGCTCCACCTCAGCGGCAAGTGCCCCTCCGAGGCGAGCCCGCCGGGCTGGCCGCGCAGGCCGGGGCGGGGACGGCGGGCGGCTCAGGCCCGGGGCGCAGCCCCCCACCTGCGGCTGCCACGCTGCGGGCGCCCGAGGGCGGCGGCGGGGCCCGCGGGCGGCGGCGGCACGGGCGGCGGCGCGGGCGGCTGCACCATATTGGGGGCCGCGGGCCGGGCCGGGCGGCGGCGGCAGCAGCAATGCGGCGGGGCGGGCGGGCGGGCGGGCGGCGGCGGCGGCGGCAGCGGCGGCGTGCGCTCTGGGCCCGGCTCGCGCGCTCGGGCCGGCGCGGCGCGCGCCCGCACCCGACCCGCGCCCCCGACCCGCGCGGCCCCGACCCGCACCCGGCCCGCGCGCCCCGCACCCCACCTGCGCCCCCCTCCCCGATCCGCTCCCCGCCAGCGCCCGTGCGCCCCCGCCCCGGCCCCCGGCCTCGCGCGTACCCCTGCGCGTCCCCGACCCGACCCTCCGCTCGCGCACCTCCCCACCTGCCCCGACCCAGTCCCCTGCCCGCGCGACTCCCACCCACACGCCCGCCCCACCCGGACCCGCGCGCGCCCGAACTGGCCCCTGCCCCGGGCGCGCGGGCAGGCTGAAGCGGGGCGCTGCCCCGCCCGGTGGAGGGCGCAGGGAGCGGGCGGGGACCCCGGGCGCCCGCCCTCCCGCACCCCCCACCCCGCGCTCCCGCCCGCCGGGCTTCTCCCTTGCCGGGGCTGGCGTGGAAATAGGGGTCCAGACAGGTCGCCCCAGCCCCCCCTTTCCCGGGACTTAGATTTAAAGGGACAGGAACTGCGTAACGGGAAGGCGCCCAGCACCCAGGGCGCTCTCCTCCCCCTCCCAGGAGCCGCGAAGTGAAGCCTGGCAGAGCAGGCCCCGGGCGATCTGGGGCGCCCCTCGGGTTTCCTCTCTCCCACCCTGCGCCTCGCCCCTGGCGCCTGGCTCCTATCTGCGACACCTGTCCCTGGCTTGACTGGAGAGGCTCTTGGCAGACCACAGGTGGTTTTCTCTCCGACAAATAATCCATCCTTCTTCCTTACGGGCAATTTTATGTCCACATGTGGGAGGAAGGGAGGAGAAAACATGTAGGTGGTGAATGTCCCCTCCCCATAAATTAACAGAAAGTCCGGCGACACGAACATGTCTTGGAGTAAAGACGCCCAAATGCTGCTCCTTCCCTGCGCCCTGACCAACAGGTAGCCCCCAACTCCGGGAGCGGTTGTACTTTGGGGAGCAAAGTGGGATCGTCACTAGGGCGTTACTAGGTCTTTCTCCATACATACTCTCCCCCCGACACACACACCCCATCCCCCCATGTGATGGTGTCTGATTCCTGGTCTGAGTATCCTGGGACCAATTTAAAATGCATTTCCTGGACCATAAATCCGCGGGCAGGAGCCGGGTTCTCAGCTCTCCGGGAACATGTTTGGCAAATGGCAGCAGCGGAGTGCCGCTGGGGGAGGGGGGAGATTGCACAGGGTCCAGGCTAATTGCAGTGCCAGCCCGAGACTCCGCCGGCAGGGAGACAGGAATTGCAAGCCCGGCAGTAGAGCCTGAGATTTAGCCCAGGGAAGAGGTGTGATCTGAAGTCTCCCAGTCAACCAGGGGCCGAGCTCACACCTTCTCCTGCCTGCATTGTTCCCATCTTTGGCTGAACAGGCTCTCACGGGACTATCAGCCCCTTCTAGGATGCCCAGAGTTCAAGCTCAACTTTCTGTCTTGCTCTGGGCACCAAAGGCCCCTCCCTAAAGCTCCACTGGCCCAGAGAGCAGTTACCACCTTATCCACCCCACCTCTGGAGGGAATTTTCAGTTTTGCTTTGTGATTTGCAATATTCAAGGCGCCTTCTAGTTGGTGTCTGCCTCCCTGTGCTACCTGGAAGGTTTCTCTAATTGCCTAGGGGTGGAATTGTTGGGTCAAGCACATCTTGGATTTAATAGAGATTAGAGCACTTTCCTTCTCCCCCTGCAGTGCCCCATCCTTCTGGCTCTCTGTGTTCTGGCCACCCCTTGGTATTATCAGACTTCCTAACTATGTTTCCATTTATTTTCTTTTGTTAATCTAGATGGGTAGGAAATAGTGTCTCAGGACTGTTTGGTGTAAATGAAAAATTATATATTGTGAATGTGTGCACAAACCTGCCACTCCTCACAAGATTCAGGTTCAAATCCTGCCTCCAGACCTGGCCAGCTGTGTGGTGTGGGCAGTCACTTACTACCTGTGAGCTCAGTTTTCTCATCTGCAAAATGGGCAGATACTAGTTCCCATAAATTGCCATGGGGATTCAAGGAGCTGACGTCCGGGGCATGGTAAGCACTGGAGAAGGGGAAACAGTGGTGTTATCAGGAGTCCAGCCCCTCCTCGAAGGTCGTGGATTCCTACAGGGGACGCCCGACTTTCGGCCTGCTCCCCCCAAACCTCACTGACATAAAATTGCCATCACCTTTACACTCTGCTCTTCCTTTCTTCATTTCAGTCCCTACCCAGTTTTTGCTGATTCAGCAGCCCTTCCTCACACAAGCAGTGGATCACAACCGAGATCTTGTTGGAAAATGAGGACTTGAGGTTTCCAGCAATTTCTGGTCAGCACTCTGGCTAATACACACCTTCCCCCGGCAGTTCCAAGGAACCCCACCTGTAACCTCCCCCAGCTGACCCTCTCTCCTCTCCCACACATGGTCATATGAGCTTCAGCACTGATGGACTTTATCCTCCGAAATGCAGATATTAGAGACGTTCATTTTGTGCCATTTGGAAATCATTCTCCCATCACATATGGCGGGTGGTATTGATTTCATTTTGGAGGAAATTCTGTAAGGCTACAAACACAGTACCACCCAGCAATGTCAAAACAGAAACCAGAAGAAAAAAACAGAAAGTCATACCACCATGCAGAATCTCATGGCTCTGGGCACCAGGCTCTGGGATAAGTGCCTCCCCTCAGGGACCTCACCGGCACTCCTCAGCTGACCTGGGCTTCCATACTCACCTGTCAGAAAGACCAGCTTGAGGGCTGCCTCTGTGAAGTGCCCGGCAGAAGGGAATGGAACGACGAACGAAGCAGCACTGCTGCCCAAGCCGACTGGTCTTCCAGGCTAGAAGCTTTCTGGCCTCTGCGCATGGGCACTGCCTCTCCCTTGTCTGCTCCCTCTCCCCGTGGCCCAGAAGTTTTCTGGTCTCAGCTGCAGAAAGGCTCCTGGGTTCCCCAGAGAAGGGATACCTCTACCCCACTGCTGAGTTTTGGACACTCCTCCTGCTGCTGAGTTTCGCCCAAGTGACACAATGTGACTCTGAAGGTCAGGTAAATGGCAATATGACCTCTGCTCATGCTCTCAGATGCTGGCGCTTGGAACCGAGTCACCATGCTGTGGGGAAGCCCGAGCAGCCCACAGAGAGGCACACGGGGGGAGAAACGGGGCTTCTGGCCCACATCCCCAGCTGGACCCCCAGCAGCTCAAAAGTAGATCCTCAAGCTCTGGGCGGGTCACCCCAGCTATTGCCCCATGGAGCAGAGACCCCACCCATGGAGCTTTCCTCACCATGCCTTGTCATGGTTGCAATTTTTAAAAAATGGAGGTATAATGCCATACAACAACATATTAGTTTCCGGTGTGCAACATA
This sequence comes from Eumetopias jubatus, assembly GCF_037043125.1. NCBI lineage: Eukaryota > Metazoa > Chordata > Mammalia > Carnivora > Otariidae > Eumetopias > Eumetopias jubatus. The sequence goes on along the minus strand of NW_028274816.1, from coordinate 38,260,412 downwards.
ATGGGTTGATCTATGTGTGCATTGCAAAATGGTCAACACCGTAAGTCTAGGTAACACCCATCACCACACATAGTGACACAATGTGTTTCTTACGATGAGAACTTTTCAGATCTATTCTCTTGGCAACTTTCAGATAGGCACTGCAGTATGAGTCACTGTAGCCGCCATGCTGTTCATTAGATCTCTGTGCCCTGTTTATTTTATAGCCGGAAGTTTGTACCTTTTGACCCCCTTCACTCATTCAGCCCACCCCCCACTTCACACCTGTGGCAACCACCAATCTGTTCTTTAGATCTATGAGCTTCGTTTTGTTTTCTTTAGAATCCACATGTAAGTGAGATCATATGGTATTTGTCTTTCTCTGTCTGACTTATTTCACTTAGCATAATGCCCCCAAGGTCCATCCCTCTTATTGCAAATGGTGAGATTTATTTTTTTATGGCTTAATAATATTCCACTATATATATATATATATACACACACACACACACATATATAATATATGCCACATTTTATTCATCCATCCATTCATCCATCAATGGATACTGGTTTCCATCATAATTTCAATTTCTGAACAAAATAAATGACTCCTATTATGTTAAGCCAGGCAGAGCTCATGCAAACTACTCAGCCAGGGGCCAAATGCTTGTTTTTAGGGACAAAGTTTGACTGGGACAACCATGCCGCCCGTGTACACACAGCCACGGACGCTTTCACACTACAGTGTCAGGGCTGAAGAGTTTTGACAGAAACCACATGGCCCATGAAGCCTACGCTACTCACCATCTTGTCCTTTACAGAGAAAGTGTGCCAAGCCCCGTGTCTTAGTCTGCTCAGGCTACCGAAACTAAATACCAAAGACTGAGTGCCTTCCATCATGGGAATTTATTTCTCACAATACTGGAGGCTGGAAATTGAGCTCAGAGTGCCAACAAGGTCAAGTTTTGGGGAGAGCCGTGTTCTTTCTCACCGCGTCCTCGCATGGCAGGGGGCTGGGGGTGGGGTGGGGGGGGAGAGAATGAGAAAACCCTCTGGTGACTCTTCTTATAAGGACACTAATCCAGTGGGATCAGGGTCCCACCCTTATGATCTCATTTAATTTTAATTACTTCCTTACCCCAAATACAGCCACACTGGAGATTAGGGCTTTCATGTATGAACTGAAGGGCACAAACATTTAGTCCATAACACCCGTTTTAAGCCACTAGGTTTTGGGGTGGTTTGTTACAGAGCAGTAGCAACCAGAACAGACCATATGCTTCATGAGGATGGCTCTGTGTCCCTTTCTCCTCACCTGTAAAATGTCACCAACACAATTCCTACTTCCGAAGACTGGGGCAAAGGTGACTAAGGTGTTTGGGGGTCCCTAGTGCCTCACTGGTCTTCAACAACTCATAGCTGTATTTCCTTGCCCTCTCTGGGGGTGGTCATTCCCGAGAATGAAGATCACCCCGAGGGTGCCGGAGGTGTCCCCCTGTCCCCTTCCCAACCACCACTGCTCATCCTCTGGTTTTAATGTTCCACCTGTCCATGCATGTATGGACCAGAATACCATACCATACAATATGACGATTACTGGGAGGTGCCATGAGATTGTGCTGGGACTCCTGATTCTCCCCAAACCAGAGGCAGAAAAAGATGCCAACCGTGGGTGGGAACAAATCAAGAGTAGTCAGGATCATTGGATGTTGTTGGCCAATGTCTCTGTGCCAGACCTGGAATGCCTCATTTCATCTAAGTCTTGGCATGGCCCTTTGGGGTCCAGACTGTGACCATCTCTTCCTTCTTAAAGATGGGGAAACTGAGGCTCAGGCAGGTAAAGGGGGTAGCCCAAGGCCACACACAGCTAGCAAGTGCCAACGCCAGGGCTTGACCCCAGAAAGGTCAGGTGAACTTTGACGGAAACGTCCTCCTGGGCTGCAGTCTGCTGCCAGCACCCGGCCTTCGGACAGGCAGGCCATCCCCAGGGACTGATCCAGGAGACAGACGAATCCTTTGTTCTTGATTAGCTGCTGGCCAGCTCCAGGGTCAAAAGTCTGCTAAGGAGAAAAGTTGAGAAACCTAGTTTGAGCTTTGAAATTACACCCTAAGACACCCTGCTGGGAGTGTTTTTTCCTTATGCTGGAGCTGGCTAGATCCCGTCCTAGTTCCGGGCAATGCAGGGGTAAGAGTGGCTAGCAGGAGTGCCAGTGGAGTGCCAGTGGTTAATTCATTTATTCCTCATAACAACTCCAAGAGATGTTGTTATCCCCACGTTACAGATGAAGAACCTGAGGCAGAGAACAGATAAATGAGTTGCCTAAGATAGGCAAGTAAATTCTCGAGGAATCAGATCTCCAAGCTTGCCATTCCAAGTTCATCCAAACTAACTGTCCTCTCCACCTGGAGTGCCAGAAGCCATCCTCCATAAGGATAGCCAGGGGTGCTTGCTTTGAGCTGGGCTCAGTGCCCCGAAATCCCTACCTCCCCCAAGACATATCAGCCCCTAGGGTGGGCGCCACTTTACAGATGAGGAGCCAGAGCCTAGGACAAATGAGCTAGCCTGCCAGTAAGTGGCCGTCTGGGTTCCCAGCAGGCATGTGGCCACCCGCCGGCCTGCAGCATCCCCTCCCACTGAGCCGCTAGACTCATATAATATCCGGAGCCAGCAGCAATAACAGCAGGAATTGTGCCCTGTCGCTGCTCTTACTGGGGCCCACCCCATGCAGGTACCAAGCATAGCGGTAATAGTAGCACCATGTGGTTCAAGATAGAGAGCGTCTCTCTCATGTACCTCCTACCAATACTCCGCCGCCCCCCACACCACCACAGGGAACAGCTACGTTGACTTGTATCACCATAGATTAGTTCTGCCTTATCTTTGAGACTCACGCCCATGCACTCATACATTTGTATCTGGCTCCTTTCATTCAACATCACGTGTCAGATTCATCTGATGTGTTCATGTGTAACTGTGCTTTGTTCTTTTCGGTGCTGTATAGTATTCCATTGCATGAATATACTATGAATTATTTTTCTCTTCTCTGTTGATAAACATGTGTGTTGTTTCCAGTTGGGGGTTATTTTGAATAACCTGGTACAAGCACCCTTTTATGTGTCTTCTGGCAGACACCCATCTCTAGAGTGTATGCCTAGGAGTGAACTTCCTGGGGCCTAGGGTAGATGTATATTTAATTTTAGTATTTAGTTCTTGAAAGTGGTCCAGTCCATTTACAACCCCCACCCCCCAGCAGAGGGTGAGCATTCCAGTTGTTCCATGTCCTCACCAACACTTGGTAATATCAGTGTTTTAAATTTTAGCCAGTCTAGTGTATTATAGTGGTATCTCATTGTGATTCTAATTTGCACTCCTGAAACACTTTGTAAATAAACTAGTCTTCTTTTTCTACTTATAGATCACTACTTAATTTTTAATGTAATAGATATAAACATATCTATTTTTATTATTTATTTGTTGTATTTATTTTTACAGTCTCCTGAAAGTATCATATGCTACTAATTTTCTATTTAGATTACTAATGTAAAGTTTTCTTTATAGATAAATCCATCCAAGTTAAAAAAAAAAAAAGGAGGTGGGGGGAGATCCACTTAAAGAGAAATATTATGCAACTAATAGACCAGCACAGGTGGGAATGTGGCAGTTGTTGAAGAGCTAGAGATCTCTCTGACCTTGAAGATAGAGGGGAAAGCAGGTTCTGGACAGAAGCCAAGAACCAGGAAGTCAGAACCCAAGTCTGTCCCTCATCCTGGGCGCCCCCGTCTCTCCTCTTGGCCCACCTGCTCTGTGTGTCTGCTCTCTGTAGTCTGCTGTACTCTGCTCTTTCCTTTAGCTCTCAGTCCAGACCCTGACAGTCAATAAACCAGACTCTATAGATCCAAATTCCTGGGAGAGAATCCCCTGGGGTCATCTTGAGTCAGGCACTGATTCCTGACCATCAGCCATGGTCAGGGAGTGGGGACCTGCCTTGTGACAGCAGGAAGAACGCATGATTGGCCTTTCCAGCACAAGTAGAGGAAGCACATCCAGAGGCAAAAATGGGGATGTTCCGTTGATGGGACAGATGGTTTAAAATTGAGAATGGAAGAGCTTTGAAAAACAATAGGCATAATTATACTTCCTTATTTGTCAAGATCTAGAGCTGTCTATGACCCCAGGGGCACTGTCACTGGCCATTCAATTTCTAAGTGAAGATTATTACGAAAGAGAGGTGGAGGAAGGAAGGTAGAAATGGAAAAGGAAGATAATGTGAAGTGATTTGGATGAATTAGCAAGAAGAAAAAAAGAGAGGCTGTGGTGATGGTGGTGATGATAATGGTGATGGTGATGGTGGTGATGATGAAGATGGTGGTGATGATGACAGTGATGATGGTAGTGATGGTGGTGGTGATGAGGATGGTGGTGCTGATGGTGATGATGATGGTAGTGATGGTGGTGATGATGGTGGTGACAGTGATGGTGATGATGAGGAAGGTGATGATGAGGATGATGGTGATGAGGATGGTGGCGATGATGACAGTGATGATGGTAGTGATGGTGGTGGTGATGAGGATGGTGGTGATGATGGTGACAGTAGTGATGATGGTGATGGTGATGATGAGGATGGTGGCGATGATGATGATGATGATGGTGGTGATGGTGGTGATGATGGTGGTGGTGATGGTGGTGATGATGGTGGTGATGGTGATGGTGATGATGAGGAAGGTGATGATGAGGATGATGGTGGTGATGATGGTGATGTTGGTGGTGATAATGGTGACAATGATGACAGTGATGGTAGTGATGATGGTGATGGTGAGGATGATGGTGATGATGGTGATGGTGAGGATGATGGTGGTGGTGAAGATGATGGTAATGATAGTGATGGTGAGGATGATGGTAATGATGCTGATGACGGTTACATTTTTTTGCCTGACTCTGTGTTGAGCACTTTACATTATCACATTTCATCCTAAAACAATTTCATGAGGCTGCTACTATTGTTATCCTCATTTCACAGATGAGGAAACCTGAGGCTTAGACTGGTCAAGTCACTTGCCCAAGTGGAAATGAACCCAGGCAGCTGACAGCAGAGCATAAGCATGTAACTACCATGTTCCTCTGTCTCAAGTACTTAAATGTCCCCCCACTGGGGAAGATGAGCTGTTGTCTGTGCTCAAGCCACATATTTGTACAATTTAATGAACGGTTATATAGCAAATGTCCACGAACAATCAAGCACCAGGGCCCAGGAACTGAACATTATTCACATCCCCAAAACCCGTCGCGTGCCCCTCCCCAGTCATAACCGTCTCCTCCCTGAGACAGAACCATTTGTCTGAATTTCCGATCATCTTGTTTTCCCTTATAGCTTTACCCCCGAGAATGTGCATCCCTGCGAACTGCAGTTTAGTTCCGTCTGTCGTTGGACTTTATGTGGCTGGATTTGGACAATCCGTGTTCTTTTTTTGCCCAACATCATAACTGTGGGCATGATGTTGGGTGTTTCTAGGGTTCTTTGTCCCCTTTGCTGCACAATATTCCATGGTATGGATGCCCATTGCACTGAAACTGGACCTTTGGGTTGTTTCTAGTTAAGGGCTATTGTCTGTGTATCCTGAAATGTGTGCACAGGAACACTTACCATAAACCTCCCTCTCCAGGGATCCCCCGGCCCAGTGGGTGCCTCTTCTCTGGGCTTTGTCAGCCCCTGTGCTCCCCCCATAACCGCGTATGTCCCTCTGCCAGGTAGCTGTCTTTTAATTCATGGCCTCATCCACGCACATGGGGTGGGGGGTGCTGCCAGCTGGGACCCTGTCCGGTTCCTCTCGTCGCCACTCAGCCCCCAGCACAGTGTCTGGCGCTAGGAATGCAATCATAGAATTCTGAGTAAATGATGAATGAGCAAAGGAATAAATGAATAAACTGTCAGCATTCCCTCAACATTTGCTGAATCGAAGCGCATCACCGATGTGAATGCTGGAGTCCGGAGGTGCTGTTAGGACACTCAGGTGTGGCTTTGCCTGATCTGCATGTTGACCTTGTTCGACACCTGCTGGTATCACCGACATGGCACGCGGGGACACAGTCTACTGGCGGAAGAGTGGGCGGAGGTTACAGAGGCCAACAGAAGCAGTTGGTGCTTCGCACATCAAGACATCGAGAGACACGCTTCCCAGCTGGATTCCTTTCCTCAGCTCCCCCTCCTCCTCTGCTTCCCAGGGCTAATAGGTGTGATTAGACCTCCTCAGAAGGAGGCAGCTAGTGGTTTCCTCAGGCCTTTTCCTTACCTACCCTGTATCCGATCTGTCCCTCCCCGGGAAGATGAGCGAGCTGGGCTGCGGCAGGTGGCTCCCGGATCTGCTCCTTCATCGAAGCAGAAGATGAAACTCATGGAGGGTGAACAAGGGCTCTGGACAGGGGCCTGAGCTCCCATAGGTTGGGGGTGTATCTGAGGGTCCAAGCCGACGTGGAGAGGCTCAGAGGCGGGGGACACGAATCCAGAAGTCCCAGTGGTGGGTCAGAGCCCTGGCTGGTGTAGACCAGCTTTGTTCTACACGCAGGCCAGGCCAGGTGCGTTCACACCGTCCTATCAATGATAGGTTCCATCAGAGCCCACTGGCCTGCAGATCATGTCCAGCCTCCTTAACACAGTTTATAAGGCCTCCCTGACCGGCGCCCGCCAACCCCTCTGCTCCCCCGGGCTCCACTCCGTACATCCTGCTCCTCTGCCTCACCCTGCCCGGGCTGGTTCCGCCCTGGCAGGTCCTGCTCCCCTGCCTGCTTCACTCTTGTATGGCTCAGCTTAGTGACTGCTTCTTCCAGGGGGCCGGCCTGACCCCCACCCTGTCCAAGGCCAGGCCGGGTGCTCCCAAAACGCCTTGGACCTTCTGAATCGTAGCACCTGGCACACTCTATGGTCCAGGCTTGTTTCCTCAGCACCATTCTCTGCTGGATGATTAAGAACAGACACCAAAGCTGCTGGATTGATATTCTATCCCATCTCAGGGTCTGGACACAGCAGGTGCTCAGTAAATATGTTCTGGGTGACTGAATGAATAAGGTGATCAAGTATTTGCATAGCATCATAAGATGACTCAGAGGTAACCAGGTGTGGGGAGAGCTTCTTCCCTCTTCCAGCTCGGTCCCCCAACCTTGCCTTCCCTATAGACAAGCCAGGAGGGCCTCCCTCTCTGTCTCTCAAGTGGCTACCTCCTGAGCCAACTCAAGCCTGCAATGGTTATAGATAGGGTTGCTCAGGATCCGTTACCTCCTAGTCAGGCAAAAGCATTCAGACCGCTCCCCAATTCTCAGCCCGGGTGTTGGGCTGATGACCTGTTTTAGCCCCTGAATCAAGCAGAACCTGAATCCAACCTGTGTTTGAATTTACTCGCTTACTGATGTACAGAAGCTAACAAATTCCCTTTTTGCTTATATCACTCTGAGCTGGGTTTCCAGGCATTTGCAAAGGGATTTTTTTAAACAGCTTTATTGAGATATAATTCACATGCCATATAATACATACATTTAAAGTGTATAAATCAGTGTTTTTAGTACAAACATAAAGTTGGGAACTACCACCACAGTGTAATTTTGCCTTTTCATCACCCCAAAAAGAAACCTCGAGCTATTACCAGCCACTCCCGGTTCCTCCCTCCCCCAGCCCCTGGAAAGCATGAATCTGCTTTCTGTCTCGATGGATTTGCCAACTCTGGACATTTCATATAAATAGAATGATCCAAGAGGGGCCATTTGTGACTGTCTTCTTTCATTGAACCCAATGTCCTCACGGTTCATCCATATCATGGCAGGTGTCAGACTTCCTTTCTCTTTACACCTGAGTCATATTCCATCGTGTGGATGGACCACATTTTGTGTATCTGTTCCTCACGTGATGGACATTTGGGTTGTTTCCACTTTGGGGTCCTGTGAATGATGCTGCGGTGAACATTTGTGTTCAAGCCTTTGTGTGCATATATGTCTTCACTTCTTGTGGGTGTAAAGCTAGGGATGACGTTGCTGGGTTATGTGGCGGCTCTGTTTCACCCTCTGAGGAGTCACCGGTCCATTTTGGAGACTAGCTGCCCAGACGCTCTGGTGCTTAGTGATGAGGAGCATCTCCATGTGCGCTTACTGGCCTCTCCTATGTCTTCTGTTGGAGAGATAGGTATTTGAACCTTTTCCCCTTTTCTAAATGTGTGCTTTTAGGGGCGCCTGGGTGGCTCAGTCATTAAGAGTCTGCCTCTGGCTCAGGTCATGATCCCAGGGTCCTGGAATCGAGGCCCGCGTCGGGCTCCCCGCTCAGCGGGAAGCCTGCTTCTCCCTCTCCCAACTCCCCCTGCTTGTGTTCCCTCTCTCGCCTTGTCTCTCTCTGTCAAATAAATAAATAAAGTATTTAAAAAAATAAATGTGTGCTTTTATTGTGAGTTGTAGGAGTTCTTTATATAGTCTGGATACAAACCCCTTATCAGATAGATGATTTGCAAAAAATGCCTTCGTTTCTGCGAGTTGTCTTTATACTGTCTTCACAGAATCTTCCGTTGTAACACAAAAGCTTTTGATTTTGGTGAAGTCTGTTTTTCTTTTTGTCACTTGTGCTTTTGGTGTCATTGCTAAGAAAGAATCTTAACACGCCCACCTTCCCCGAGAGGACTGCTCCCCCTCGAGAGTCTGCCCTGCCCTCTGTCCCCCTGGCCTGGCTTCCCAATGAGAACCTGAAGAAGGGGGTGTGTCTGAGCCCACCATGTCAGTGTCGCCTGCTCCCACAACAGTGTGTTCTCGGTGAGAGCACAACTCGGGCACCTGGGGAGACCAGGTTCTGAGCCACACACTTCTGGCCCCGCGGTGGCCAGAGAAGATGGACATTTGAGGACTTCCAGAAGGAGGTAGGTGACAAGGGAGGGGGCCAATCATGGAGTGTGAGCGTGAGTCACACTCCACCCCTCTGGGGGCTGAAGACCCTGGAGTTTGCTTGAATCAGGTGGCTCTCCCAGCCCACTGCAGCGGTTGTGAGCTCCATCCGCCCCAAACAACATTCAGGCCTCCAACCAGCAGGAGCCAATCTCTGCCCTTTGCTAACTGAAGAGCTGACCATGTTCGCTTCTTTCTGTGCCCTGCTCCCTCCCCACCCACCTTCCTGCCTCCAAAACATAGACCCTTCACCCTGAACAATTAACGGCTTGCTCAACATTCACTCAAGAAACCCAAGGCTAGAGCTGGGGACACACAGAGAAAGAAACAGGCATGGTCTTTGTCCATGTGGCCAGAAAGCTATCACACTGTAGAAGCTGACACACTCTACTGACAAATGGCAATTAGATTTGGGTGATAAGCAGTTACGTCACTGAAGGAAGCCCCTAACCGAATGAAGAACTGCCCAAAAAAAAGGAGTTCCAGAGACCTGGAGCGGACTCAGAAGGTGTGGGCTCTGTCCTAACCTTGCCCCACACCAGCTGTGCAGCATTGGGCAGGTCACTCAGCCTCTCTGAGTCTCAGAGTCATCCCCTGTCCCGGACACAGGGGGAGGTGGTGACAATCTCTCTGTTCATGAAGAGCTATGTACCAAGATCTGGCCTAGGCATTGCCCAGGGACTGTGCACAACAGCCCCACATGGGAGGCACCCCCGGGAAAGGAGACAAACACCCCCGAGTGGGAGAGGCAGGGCAAGAGAGTGGTGGTTGTCACCCCAGCCCCACTCCCTCACCCTGCGGAGGGGCCTCGGCTCTGGGAAGATGAGACGAAGCTCCCTGGCAGAAAGGGTTGGGGACCCCTGAACTACAGCTTTCTTCTTTGCAGAGCAGCTATTGAGAATGTGTTTCGTTCAAATCATAGCCATCACACTTACTATACACGTTCTGGGAAACGCAGAAAAACATGCACGAGAAATGAAAGTCCTCATTATGCCATTGCCCAGCGCGTACACAGTTAACGACTTATTTCCTTCAAGTTGTTTTCTTCGGGGCACAGTTAACATGGATATATTTTACAAAATCAGCATCATACTGAAAAGGCTGTTTTGTACTTACTTTTTCTTCAGTTAGCAATATGTCCCAGACATTTTCCCATCTCGTTAAAGGGTCTTCTACAGCCCAACTTCCTAGTTGCTGGTGTTCGTCTGTGGCCATTAATAACAGCAAATGCTTATACACACGCGTAGTTTATATCGTGCTTTAGAGCCTTGTCATGTCCCCCTCGTGTTCGTATGTTCTCAGTGCTCTTCATATCCGATCTCATTTAATCCTCACACCTGTGTGAACAAAGTATCCTATTAAGACCCATTTTACAGAGGAGAAGGCTGAGGTGCAGAGAAGTAAGGCCACTTGTGCCCAGGGCCACACAGCTGCTAAGTGGCGAGGCCAGGATTTGAACCCAGGAGTCTGGCCCCAGGGTCCACTTGGCCTCTGATGTGCCCTCATCGTGAGCACAAATGGGACAGGGATGGCACTGGGGGGTGAGGGCAGGCTGCCTCCTCTTCAGAGCTCTGGAAGCCTCCTGAGAGGGGGCAGGAAGACTGGCCAACTCTGTGCCCAAGCACGTAACTGATGCTGGGCTGTCGGTGCCCCCGCCGCACAGTTCCCAGGAGCCTGCGGTGGGGAAGGTGGCTGCACCTGTCTCTGTGGACCCATGTGCCCTCCTACACCTGTGAGAAGCGCTGCAAACCCACTGGACACAGAGCTCGCATCGGTTTTAGCAACAATTCGCCATCCCTTTGGTCCCAAGCATCGTGTTCTAGAACGAGGACTGCCCCGGGCTGCCTGTGGCGATGCTGGCCTACATCACTGCAGACAGGGGCTTCACTGGTCCATGGAAACCAGCGATTCCAGTAGCAGCCCCAACAGCAGGAGCCAGGTCACAGGCCTCGGCGGGCAGAACAGGCACCCCTTCCCCTGGGAAGCCACATGAGCCCCTGGGGCTCCAGGACTTTTTAAGAGGGCAGGAAGAAGGGAGGAAAGCATAGGCTTCAGGCCAGTGTGGAGGGGTGTTGTTCAAGTGTCCATGAGAGTCCCCTAAACTAGGGAGCGGGACACCCAGTTCTACAGACAGACTGCATCCTACGTGGCCAGCTCCCAGGGTGGGAGATGCATCGTCCCGCCCCTCCCGAATACATAAAGTCACTCGCACATGCAGGCAGCCGGCTGCTGAGGCGGGCGGGCTACCGGTCTGCAGGCGACCGTCTGACCTTAATTCCTAACCCTGCCGTGTCCTGGCTGGGCCACTCTGGCCTCCTTAGCTTCGGGAGGCTCAGAGAGCCACACCCCAGGGTTGCTGCAAAGATGGAACAGGACATCCACGGTAAGTGCTTTGTCACCAGACCAAACATTTCCATGTATACACCCCTGATCGCTTCTGTTGAATAAATCCCAAAGTGCACAAGGGCCAGGTCAAAGGGCACCTGTATTCTGCAAGCCTGCTGCTGCCACCTGATGGTCCCCTTTGTCACAGTGCTGCTCAACCTTCCACAGCACCCAAATCACCTGGACGCTCATGAAAAAGCAGACACTGGTTCAGCGGGCTGGGCGGGGCCTGAGCTCTGCATTTCTCCTCCCAGCGGAGGGGTCCCCATGTGTCCATGGGTTCTCTGCCACTGCCCATCCACGGGAAGCCTACTGCTCGATGGGGTCGGCAGACCCCAGCCCCGGGGGGGGGGGTGTTAATGGTCAGCTGCATTGGCTGTGGGGGCTGGAGAAGGCTGGTTCTTGGCATGCCGCCTGCGTCCGGCACAGCTCCTGCCCACCCCGCAGAGCCTGAACCTCTGCCTTTGGCCGCTAGCCCAGCCTGGCCGTTTCCGCAGCCAATTTCTGTGAATCTAATCCGCCCAGGGAGGATTAGAGAGTCCAGCTCTCTGCACCAAGGCCAGGCAGGGGGGGTCCAGCCCTGTGCATGGAGGGTCTTTCCAGCAGCCTCCTGGGCCTGCAGGCTTTGGTCCCTGCAGCTAGCAAGTCCAGAGAGGATGGTGGGCCGAGGGAGACCCCGTCTGGACGGGAGTGGCCGTGCAGCAGGCTCTCTCCGCTGCAAACCCCAGCAATGGGAAACCGGAGACTGTGTACGCACGTGGGGGTTTCCGTTCTACCCCCAAGAGGCTGCTAATGCCTGTGCTTTCCTTGTGTTGGGGTTGGGGGAGGGCAGAATCAAACAAATAAATAACTTTAGTCCTGGTAAAAGTTGGGGGGAGGGCACAGAACATTTAAGAGTGTTTTGCTTTCCATGCAAACCATATGAAATTGCTGATTTGGTCCATTTTTGCCCTCCAGAAAGGCAGTTTCAGACGGTTCAATGTTAATGCTCAGAGCAAAATCGGGGTTGTTTTTATAAGCTCCCGCATTCTTGGGACACGCAAAACTGGTATATTTGCACACAATCACATTTCTCACACATATTGCTACCCACAGGTGCCATATTTCATGGAATCTGAGATGCCACCAAGTGTCAGGAGCTCTGGGTCCCTCTGTCCCTCTGACAGCTAAGGAATTCCAGGAAGTGCTCCTATTTCCTCTTTCCAGCATAACAGGGCTGCTGTGCCTCGTGGTACACTTCCCAGAGCCACATGTCTGTGAGGGATGATGAGCTAACATGGAGGAGGCCCCTCATGGGCCTGGTGTCTGTCTGTGGTTTTCTGGGACCATCTTCCTCTTTCCTCTCCCACCAAGACTCTGAGGGTCAGCCCCAGGGAAGAGCAGCAGGGTGGGTGAGGAGGGAGGCCAGACCAAGGGCTCCATGCCCTGGAGAATGCTAACCCAGAGGTGGGGCTCCCAGGAGACAAAGATGCTACTATGCTAACACATAGCCAGATTACTGTCTCACCTGGCTCCGGCCTCCCAGAATCGGGAGTTGAGAACTTCCCAGGTGTCACTGCGCTGCAACCACACTGGAGAAACAGGGAGGACCCCCACCCAAAGTTGTGTTCGGATGTCAAGAGTGATGAGACACACACAGGCTCCGAGGGTAGGAACAGGTTGTTACTCCTGTAATGAGGCTTTCTGGGGAGAGCACGGCAGCTCCCAAATTGCTCCAAAATGGCTGGAAGGAGCAGGGGAAGGAGACTGGCCTGGGGTCTTCCTGTGGTTGGATGATGGGGCCAGGGGGAGGGTTCCTCCACTCAGAAAGGAGCTGTGGGCGGTGAACCTACTATAGCACCAAAGGACGGAGCAGCTGGGCTTTTTCCCAGCCGGCTGGGCCATACGGCCACGGGGCACAGGGAAATGGAATTAACCACTGCCCGTAGTGCGGCATCTCTGATGGAGTCAGCCGCCACCACACGTCGGCATGCCTGCTTCCCGGCTCTGAGACACTTGGGGACATGCATGGCAGGCATACGTGTGCGCAAGTGCGCACACAACGCACAGGGAGCATGATGACCCCTGTGAGTCTCCAGCATGTTAGTGTCCGTGGGGGTGTATTCACCCACCTCTCCCCGAGCATCCTCACAGCGGCTCCTTTGTCAACTCACACTCAAGATTCCAAATGACGAATAGTTCGGCATGTACCAGACGCCCATGTACCACCACCCAGATCGAACAAATGTTAATTTTTTTCATATTTGCTTTGAATGTTTCTTAAGGAGATCAAAGTTAGTGTTGACGTGCTCTCTCTTCTCCCTCTTTCTCCCTCTCCCTCTCTCCTTTTCTCAGGTTGCTCACTCTGGGAAGCCAGCTGCCAGGTTGGGAGCCACCCTATGGAGAGACATAGCAAGGAGTAAAGGCCTCCGGTGAACAGCCAGCGAGGACGTGGGGCCTGTCGACAACCACAAAGTTAGCTTGGAAGTGGACACTTCTGCCCCAATTAGAGCCCCACATGACCCCCTGACCTCAACCACACAAGACATCAGGAGCCAGAAAACTCAGGCAGTTCCCAGATTCCTGACGCACCAAGACAAGGAGCTAATACATGTGTATTGTTTTAAGCCCCTGAGTTGGGGGCATTTGTTGTGCATCTGTGGATAACTAATACACCCATTGGCATCACTCAGAGGCTGGGTGCTAGGCCACAGATGGACTTGGGCATCCACCTGGCCCCACCACCAACAGTCTCAAAGCATCTGTTCCTCGTAGTATCCTGGCATTGGATGGGGTGGTGATGACACAGGAGCCACCAGTGTGGACCTCTGACGCAGCACGCTGAGCTGTGCCCTGGAGGGCTGAACACTGGCAGCATGTCTGTATGAGTCCTGGGGGCAAACGCCTCCTCCTGGTCCCCCTCCGGTCCTCCAGCCCACCTTCTCAGCCAGTTCCCTTACAGTCCGACCCTCTGCCCCTCTAGGGACTAACACCACGGAATGAACTCAGACCAGCTCTGATCTGCAGCTCAATCGCCTGGCCCAGCTTCCTTCCCAGGGTCACTTCTGACACAGAACCCAGCAGTCCTTGCCACAGAACATGCTTGGAATTTTGCCCCCAAGTCAAGAGTCTGTTTGGAGTCAGACAGACTGGGTTTCCAATCTCCTCCCACCATCTCTGCCCCCGAGGCTCCTTCTGGAAAGTGGGCTCCATAATCAGGCCTATCTCCAGGACGACGGAGAGAATCGAGGCAGACGAGGAGGGCCAGTGCTTAGCGGAGGGCCCTCAGCGAATGTGCTGCGCGGGTGTCATGCCTTTATTAACACAATGACAGGAGGTGCTCGGCAGCCCAGCCCTGGGGGAGGCCTGGGACCTGTGGCTGAGCCTGGCTTCCGCAGGAGGCCTGGGGTGGGGTGTGGTGGGGTGAGGCAGGGGAGGCGCTCCCGAGCAGGGAGGGTCCCTCCCGTGTCCCACGGGGCCTTCTCTAGGCTCCATATGGAAACACGCTGCCTCCCACCCCCTGCTAACTCTATTTTTTCTTTCTTTTTTTATTGAGGTAAAATTCACACAACATAAAATTAACTGTTTAAAGTGAACAATCCAGTGGCATTTAGTACATGCACTGAGCTGTTGCAACTGTCACCACAATCTAGTTCCAGAACATTCCATCACCTCAAAGGAAACCTACCCCCTCCCCCAGCCCCTGGCAACTACAAATCTACTTTCTGTCTCTACAGATTTGTGTCTTCTGGACGTTTCCTATAAAAGAAAACAAACACTATGGGACCTTCTGAGGCAGGCTCCTTTCACGTCGGAAAACATTTTCGGGGTGCATCCACATTGCAGCCTGCGTCAGAGTGCCATCCCTCTCTATGGCTGAGGGACATGGCATCGTATGGGTAGATGCCCTTGCATGTCCATTCCTCGATGGGTGGACGTTTGTTTGTCGGCACATTTTGACTGTCATGAATAATGGCGCTGTGAACACTCATTCACAGGTTTTCGTGTGGACCTGTGGTTTCAGTTCTCCTAGGGAGATATCTGGGTGCAGACCCCCTGGGACTGTTTGCTTTTGAGAACCCCACCCCCCACCTGCCCGCTCCCACCATGCTCTCGGCGCGGTGAGAGCTCATGATTGCGCTCTCTCCAGGGGTCATTTCCACGGGACTTTGGGGAAAGATCTGCATGGGGGTCTGTGAGCCCCATGTGAGCAGGGGAGCTTGTTCACCCCGCATCCAGGCCTGGTGCAGGGAGATACTCAGGGACACCTGTTTATGTGAGAATGGACTGCAGGTATGAGCCGACAGCCAAGCAGAGACGTTGCCGGGAAGCCCGAGAACCCAGGCACAGGTGACTCAGCAGATGCGGCGCACACTCAGGTGGGCTCAGGGTGCGCTGAGGTGCTGGGGCTTATGCGCAGGTTGTGCACAGGGGCAGCTCCTACTGAAAACGCTACTGCATCCTACACTGGCCCCAAGGACAATAGTGGGATGGCATCCTAGTGCGGTTAGAATTAACACGTCCGTGTCCCTCCTTCCACACCCCGCCCCTCAGATCTTCCTGCGTCACCTCCAGATTTACTGAACCCACTGGAATCCTGGCTCAGGGTCCATTCCCAGAACCCGGTCTAAGATGGAGGTGTGCCCTCTGGTCCGGCTGAGGACCAGCCTTGCCATTAGGAGGGATGCCTGATCATTTACAGTAAGGATTAACCAGAATCAAGGGCTTTCCCGAGGTTGCTGCATTAGGCACAGTTACATTCTGGTCCCACGGGGCTGCCCGGGGCTACACCGCCTCACCTGGAAAACACAAATCAGGTGGGACCAGGGGAGGAAAGCCAGACGCCCCCTCAGAGTCCTGCAGTGCAGGCTTACACCTATAGGGGGCAGCACCCCCTTGTTCTGGTGGCCCTGGTCCTGAGAGTAGATAACGCCCCTGTGGACACAGGTGTGCACACGTGCGAGCATGTACATGCATGTGCCTGTGCGAACACATGTGTACATGTAAGTGTGTGTATTTGCATGTTTTGCACGTGTGGCTGTGTGTGCACGCATATGTACATGCATGCATGTGGCGCACGTGTGTGAGTATACATGGGTACATAAGGTGAGTGTATGTTGGTGTGTGTTGCGTGTATTTGTGTGTATGTGTGCCTGAGTGAATTGTGCGTGTGTGTGTTTGCACACCTCACAATAGCTACTGAGCACTTGTCGTAGGCCCAACATAATCCTCGGGGCTTTACATGTAGTAACCCATTTAATCTGCACAACCCTTTGGGGTCAGTCCTACCATTATCCCCATTTTGCAGATGGGGAAACTGAGGCTCAGGGAAGCCACACAGCTGGTAGATGTGGGACCGGGATGCAAGAGCAGACAGCCTGAGTCTGGAACCCACACTCTGAACCTCTAGGGAAGGTACTCGATGATGTAAATCTATCTTCCCCTCCGAGCTACGGATCAGTGATGCTCCTTCCTTCTGTGCTGGCTTCTTCGCAGCCGAGGAGAGCAAGAAATTCCAGAGTGTACCTGGTACGTGTGCTCACTTTACAATCAAGATGAAGGGCTCCAGGGAGAGACGTGACGCGTCCCCCCCCCCCCACAAGCTCACGGGGCCCTCGGTGACAGGTGTGGCTCCAGACCCGCCCAGAGCCTGGCGGTCCCAGAGGAGAGGCGGACCCCGCATGTCTGCCAGATGGCAGGACCTCCTCCAGCCCAGCCCGCACAGACTGTGTCCTTTCTCCGACGGCTGCCAGGACCCGCTCTGTCCCACTGAGGTGAGCCTCTGCCCACGGCACACCAAGCTGGGCTCACTCCCCAGGGCATCTCCTGCCTGACCCCTCGTTCTTCCGGCGGGTGGGTTCCCCTTCTCACCTCACTGCCAGTGTTAGTGGGAAGGAAAAGGGCCAGCAGAGACCGAAGCCTGGGGGTGGTGCCTCTGGAGCATATGCTTAGCCCACGAAGAGGAGCGAGGCTGCTCCCTCCTGGCTTCAGGCCTTGTCTGCCCGAGAGGGTCGGATCATGGGACCGGAGAAGGACGTCGCCTGTGGCGACAGCTGCCCGCAATACCCCCCCCCCCCCGCCCCGCTCTGGCCGCCAGACAGGCTGGCCTTGGCCAGAAATGCTATGTTCTGAAGCTGTTCCTGAACCAGAAACCCCAGGGCACAGGGGTTTGAATTCTCCTTGCAATCAACTTGCTTCTCCCCCCCGCTTTGATTTTTCAAAAATGTGTTTCACCATGTAATATATATGCATTGCAGAAAAATGGGAAAATGTAAATAAGCATCAGGAGGAATTGAAAACCCCCCAAGTCCACCGCACAGTGAGGAGATGAACCGCCCTGATCTACGCACACAGCGGTGGCACTCCTGGAGGGAAGCCCGGCTCAGGGGCTCCGTGATCACCACCAAACTTCAAACGGGACTAACTAAAGTTTGCTGGCACTGGAAGCTGGGGTGGTGGCCACCGGGTGGAGGAGCGGGGCCCGGCAGGGAGGCTGCACCTTTGTGCTCCTTTGACTTACGACGTACGTTCAGCAACATCTTGACCAAATAGACACTCGCCGTTTCTATTTCCAGGGATCGCCGCTATTCACCTTTGCAGGTCCCCTGGACCTTCTCGCATGTGTTTTTCTTGTGGGAAGATAAAACCCACCATGCCTGCCGTGTTTTCACTGGTCAGATGGCGGCGGGCGCGCTATCCCGCTGCAAGCCCCCCGCCCCCCCGAAGGCCCCCTGCTGCGTCGTTGAGGGAGGGCAGCAGCGAGCAGGCGGCGACAGTACCCTCCTGCTCTTCACCTGGCTCTTTCCCCCTGGTCTCTGCAAACAGCTTCCCAATCAAGAAATCACACCTGTGCCTATATATCAGGAAGCCTCCAACACAGGGAAATGCCCAGTAGAATCCTCCAAATTGGTTTCGGTCCAACCTGAATATAGAAATGTTCTGGATGTCAAAGAAGTCGTCACAGGAATGCTATTGAAATTTAATTCGTTAGTTTAATTAGAAATGCAATTATAGATCATTAATAAGGGTCACAGAGAACATGTGGGGAGGCGCCTGGGTGACTCAGGCGGTGAACCGTCTGCCTTCGGCTCAGGTCGTGATCCCGGGCTCCTGGGACCAAGCCCCACATCAGGCTCCCTGCTCCGCGGGAGTCGGCTTCTCCCTCTCCCACTCCCCCTGTTTGTGCTTTCTCTCTCTCTGTCACACTCTCTCTCAAATAAATAAATAAATCTTAAAAAAATAAAAAAACGAAACAAAATAAGAACATGTGGTGGAGGCCGGCAAGCTGTCTACCCCACAGCTCCCCTCTTACTCCTGGGGACACACGTGCCATCCACCCCGGCAGGTAGCGCAGGTACACAGCAGTTTGCTCAGCGGGACTCTGGCGGTGACATCGTGTGCCATTTCCGGCCTGGCCTCAGAAACCTCCCGAGTCCAGCCTTCCCCAGCTTGCAGCCCACGTGTTGCCCGGACGCCGAATCCAGCCCAGGATGCTGACGCCCCGGGGACGGTGGACCCACCACATGATGGGCCCTCGCCCCCAGAAGACCACCCGCCAGACACCCAACCACGACTGAGGTGAGAAAGAAAAAAGGCACGGCTCACTGCACACGAACGTCTCAGTGTTGGGTGCGGTGCTGGACCTGCTCTAACTCAACATGTCAGCTTAGAGGTAGAGCTTCCTCTGCATCACGTCTCCAGACTCACGGCGCGTGTCGCCAACATGAGAGCCACGCCGTGAGCCTCCACGCTCCGTTCCCCAGGCGCGGCATCTTGCTCTGTCTTCCCGTTCTGAGGTCGGGATCCACTCCGGGGCTGTTGATGATCCCTTCACCAAGACACACGTCTCCACTGACGGAATAGGAGAGCGGTGTTCTCCCAAGTCCACTGGCAGGTCTGGATGCCTGGTCTTCACCACCTCGGCGCTCACAGGATTTCTTTCGAAAGAGACCGCTAGAAGGCTTAGTCACTGTGGCCCCTACACCTGGGAGGTCCTCCCCACCGAAGATTGGCTAAACCCATGTCTGCGTCCTCTTTCATTGTTTCCCTCCCGTTACCCCCAAAAGGGCCTCAGCTGAAGTCATTTCATAAGAAGGTTTTTTGTCCAAATAAATGTGCTGGTTCAAAATAAAATAATTGAAAGACTGACCTGTAAATGTACAATTGTTAGGTGACTTTACTTTTAACCTGCTATGTTTTATTTGTATTATTATTTACTTTTTACTCTGGGGATTTCCAAACACATACAAAAGCAGGGTGGAGTGTATAATGGACACTCACGTGCCCACCACCCTTCGGACAATCTAACACTCTCTGCCCTCCAGAAGACGAGGGGTCCTTCTCGGAGTCAGTTCAGGAAGAAGCTGTTAAGTAGCTGAGGTTCAGGAGGGAGAAGTGCCTTTCCCTCTTCCTTTATCCTGTCAGAGGCAGCTCAGGGCATCGCCAACTTTTCCTAGGAAGGGCCAGGCAGTAAATATTTGCGGTTTTGCAGATAAACGGTTTCTGCGGCACCTACGGGGCTCTGGGCCCTGGGGTTGCTGTGTTCCAATAACACTTTATTTACAAAACCTGGCAGTGGCTCGATTTGACCTGTGGGCCATCGTTTGCCAATCCTGATACAGCCCATCTCAACTTACAGAAACACAAGTGTCCACCTCGGTTCAGCTGCTTCAACCATCAGCGACAAGACCCCACAGCCAACAGCTTGAGCACTGGGCCGGGCTGGGGTTTGAATCTGGCCTCGGAGCTTAACTAGGGGTGTGAGCCTGGGCAAGGTAGTAAGTCCTCTAGGCTTGGATGGTGAAGGGCCTTTGTAAGTGTCCCTGCCTCTGGGCAGAGTCATGGGAGTGACCAGCCGACCTGGGCGGCGGGCTTAGCCCAGCGGCTGCCATGGGCTACCTGAGGGCCACTGTCATTAAAACGGGGGCATGACAGGTAGCCGGGAACATGTGCTTCTGAGCATGAGGGAGGCGGCCCGGGAGGGAGGCAGAGGTAATTAATAAATCAGGCCCGTTGGGGGCAGCAGGGATTTGCGCTGAGAGCAGGGAGGAGGAAGCGGACAGAGGGCTGCTGGTCCTTCTCCATGCGAGCGGCTCTTTTTTCTAAGGCCGTGTTTCCCACTTGACTATGCTGTCCATGCCGCCAGGGACAAGGCGAATTTTACTCTAGCCCCCCAAGTGCAGGCTGCACCCCTGATCACTGGTGACAAACAAGCTCTGTCCAGAAACCTCCAGCTCGGCCCCTAGGGGAGGCAGCACCCACTGCATTGGGCAATCCACCAAGCCGTAGGGGTGCTGGCTAGGGTGCGTCAACCAAACAGCCCACTCTGTGCCTCCCCCTCCCCTCCCCCCACCCGTGACGGTGCCCAGCGGGAAGCCAGAGTGGGTAGAGACCACAGTGGTCACCCAAGCCAGGGCCTCCTGGGGCCACCTGTGCCCCCGGGAGCTGTGGAGAATCAGGTGGACCTGGCTTCTCAGGGCTTCTTCCCCGGGAGGGGAGGCAGAGGGGAAGCCAGGGCGCAGGCCACGGGCTGGGGGAGCAGGGCCATGCCAAAGGCTAGCTGTCGCCAGGCAGAAGGCAGGGCTCTGGAACCAGGCGGCAGCAGGACGAGGCGGCTCCTCGAGTCCTCAGTGTGGTGGTTGTTAATATGACCAACGGGAGGCAGAGGAGGTCAGCGGTCAGAGGTCACGGCAAGGACTCGCAGGGGTCGGGAGGAAAACACCGGAGAGAGAGGTTCCAGAGGGCGAAACACGTGGCCTGGGGGGGGCCCGTTTTTGTGTCCCTGGCCCAGCAGCTCTCTCAGCCCCACGGTGGGTCTCACCCCAAGAACTGACCTGGACCCGGACTTCCCGGGCCATCCCCCGGCCCCGCCTCACCCAACTTCCTTTTGGGGGGCTGTCCCGCTGGTCTCCTTGGGCCGAACAAGCTCCTCATCAAGCGCTGCTTGTCCATTCGGACAGAGCAGCCCGTCGCCCTGGGAAGACGTGACCCTGTCCAGGCTGGGAACACGACTCAGGAGGGAGGCAGCCGCACTGCTCCAGCGGCAGCCAGGGCCGCCGTTCGGAAGGCTGCAGGCCAGAGCCACCCCTGCCCCGGGCTCTGCGCCCCCAGGGTCCTGCCTCCATCCCTTGCACCCCTCGCCCCCGTGAGATGAGAGTGCTCCGTGACAGGAGGCCCCGCTTGCTTCTGTGCCATGGCCTCGTGCCACGACCTCCCCCAATGGGCGCGCTGCTCTCCACCCCCCAACGTGGGGACTCGAGTCCCAGGAGAACCAGCAGGGGTCTTCCTTTGAGGGCCTCAGCTGTGGAGACCCCTGAGTGAGTCCAGGCTGACACTGAGAAGATGGCCATTGTCCCTTGTCAGGAAAGCTGGGGAGGCTAACGGGAGTCGGGGAGGTTGTGGGGCCCTTCCAGAGGACATGGAGCTCTCCCAATGCTGTGCCTCTCACCGCCCAGCAAGCCAAGTGTATTGCGCACCCATTCTACAGATGCTGATCAGGGTCAGGACCTGGCCCCAGGCCAGCCCTGGGACCAGGACGAGGCCCCGTCAGCCTGTCGGGAGCCCCATCAGGAGCCCCATCAGGAGCCCCATCAGGGACAAACGAGGTCGAGGAAGTTGGGCGTGGGGCATAAACTGGGCACCAGCAAGGGCTCCTGCTGTCGGGATCTCCACCGTCCCTGGGGCCTCACCTTGGGGTGACTCCCGGCTCACTGAGCACTCTGCTCTGGGTCTCACCCTGCATGGCAGGAAGAAGAGGCCGAGACTCTTAAGTTTCCAGATCCTTCTCTGGCCACCTCTAGTCTTTGTCCACGGAAGGGAACAGTGTAGATGGGCATGCACCCCCTGGAGTTCATGATGTCACTGTGCTCGGCTGGCTAATAGCCCTGCAGGATGTCCCCGTCCCAATCCCTGGACTCTGTGACTGTGCCACCTCACAGGGCAAATGTGACCGAGGGATTGAGGAGGTGGGAGGGGAGCCTTGTAAATGGGAGGCCAGAGGAGGTCTGCCTGCGGGAGAGGCAGACGGCAGGGTGGTGGGGATGCAGGGAGAGGAAAGGCCGTGGGGTCCAGGGCCACGAGGCAAGGAGCATGGATGCCTCCACAGCTGGAAGAGACAGGGAAATAGACTCCTCCAGGAGCCCCCAGAAGAAGCCAGTCCTGCGGGCTCTTGGACCTCAGCCCCAGGGAGGCCACACCTAACTTCCAACCTCCAGCCCGCCAGAGAATAAGCCGTGTGGTTCTAAGCCACCAGGTCTGCGGGCTACACTGCAGCAGCCCCAGGACGCCCATACGGCCGTCACAAGCCAGCTTTGGAAGGCAGCGGAGGCCGCAGGGGGGTTGGGTTTCAAATGATGGGATTCTTCTCCAGCCCCTACATAGAAGCTCCTCGGGTCAGTGCCCTGATGCAGTCAGCAGGTCACCACCACGCCAGTGGTCGGCGGCACTGTGGTCCTCACCATCAGACTAGCTCAGTATCACTGGCCCCGAGACCTGAGTCCCCCAGCCCCATTCCATCTATGAAGCGCGGGGCTCGCAGAAGCCCAGTGTGACAACAGGCCTTTCCAAACTGAGCTCTTGGGACGCCTGGGTGGCTCAGTCGTTAAGCGTCTGCCTTCGCCTCAGGCCTGATCTCAGGGTCCTGGGATCGAGTCCCGCGTCGGGCTCCCTGCTCGGCAGGAAGTCTATTTCTCCCTCTCCCTCTGTGCTCTCTCTCTCTCTCAAGTAAATAAATAAAATATTTAAAAAATAAATAAGTAAGCCGAGCTTTGCTAAGTGCCCAGCATTTTCTCATGGCCCTGTGAGATGGGGACCACCGAAGCCCTTGTGCAGACGGCCTCACCAAGTCTCCCAGAGTTCCCTCTCCTGCACTGGGGCCCAAGTCTCCCAGAGTTCCCTCTCCTGCACCGGGGCCCGTCTGGCTACAGAGAGGTCCAGAGAGTGGCCTGCTCTGCGGTGTCTTCCCCACACTCCTCGGGGCACAGCGGGCCCCTCACGGCCTTCCCATAGCACACAGGTGTCCCCATCACACCACCCTGCCTTGGGCGGGGATCGGAGCATGGGCAGGTGAGGATCACCTCCTGCTTGGGCCTGGGGGGGTGGGCACCGTGGAGCAGAGAGGGTCCTGAGGCAGTCGGTCCTGGATCCACGGCCCTGCCCCTCCGCGCCCGGCATTCCCTCCTCCTCAAGGGGACAGAAGGACACCTGCCTCTCGAGGGCCCTGTGGAGGCCAAACTAGAGGGCGGGTGCAGACCCAGCCCAACACGGCCGCTGCAGCCTACAGATGCACCACCTTTGCGGCCAGTTTCTGACCACAGACTTCAACGTTGTCATCGAGGGAATGAGTGAGTGAATGTATCAAACAGGTACCGAGTGTAGGTCATTGAGCTAAAAGCGAAGTAAACGAAAGAAAGGAAAGAGAATCTCATCACTTTGGGCAAGTTCCTACCTTGGTTGAAATGGAAATGTCTGGGGACACCCGGGTGGCTCTGTCGGTGAAGCGTCTGCCCTCCGCTCAGGTCGTGACCCCAGGATCCTGGGGTCAAGGCCCCGCGTCTCCCTCTCCCTCTGCCCTCCCCCCACCACTCCTGCTCGCTCTCTTTCGTGCCTTCTGTCCCTCTCTCAAATAGACAAATGAAATCTTTAGGAGAAAGGAAGGCAGGGAGGGAGGGAGGGAGGGAGGGAGGGAGTGTCTGGAGCTTCCCACGAGCTGTCCCTTCTCCCTCCCGCCACTGGGAGGCCCAAGGGCGCCACGGATGCCTGGATGGGCAGTCCCTGGTGGACAGGCAGGATCGCCAGGGCGGCCCGGCGCCAAGAAGCAGGCATTCCTCCGCTCCAGAACATAAACACATTCCATGTGGCCTCTGGGAGGGCCCCGGGCCCTGCTAGCTGCCCAGAGGGAGGAGTGCTGTCCAGGGAACTGTGTGCAGCTGGGGCCCGCTTCCTGAGAGCTGGGAGCGCCCAGAGCATCATCAGGTTGGCCCTGTGCTCCTGCTGATGGGCAAACTGAGACCAGGATGGCCAGTGACCTGCCCAAGGCCCCTCGGGAGTCGGGGCAGAACCCAAGCCCCTGCTACTCAGCCGAGCCCAGGTTCCGCCAGACTGTGTGCATCTTGTTAGAACAAGAGGCCCAGAGCTCAGGTGAGGAGGAGGGCCTCCTCTGCCCCACAATGGTGCCCACTGACTACCAGCACCTGGTGCCTTCATGCCGAAGCTGGTGTCCCCACTGACCAGAGCCCGCTCGGACCCCTCTATGCTTCCATCCAAGCAGCAACGGCCCCCTGGGAGGGCTGACCCCTTTGCAGTCGGAAGCCAGAGCCTCTTCCTCTGTTCTGGGTGATTTCTCCACATCAAAGGCAACTTCTGGAACTTTCTGTGAGTGATAGAACCAAGGAGCTGTTTTAGTCCCACCCTCCCCAACAAGCAAAAGCTGGGCTTCGGCAAAACAGGAGCATGGGCCTGCCAGGCGGGGCTGGACAGCATTTCTGGGCAGGCCTGTGTGACATTCCCTAGAAACCACAAAATTAATCAAGCCTGGCCCCTCCAACCTGTGTGAGGAACTTGCACCGATCGTCCCTCCTGGGAGATGTCTGCCACCAGAGAAACCGCGGCCACGGGCCACAAATCCCACTGTTGACTCTAGGCCTGCCACTGCCTCGAGACACTGCATGACCACTGCGTACACGGCCGCCCCCGAGGGCAAACTGGACTTTCTCCAGATGCCGGCCGTCCCAGGCTGTCCACGCAATGGCAGCACGGCTCCCCACCAGCGTGCACACGGAGACAGGATGCTGCCTTCCCTGAGGCTTGCCTATGCTCGGCCCCACCTGGTGGAGTGGCATGTCTTGCTGGGCACAGAGATGGCTGCTGGGGACGATGGACAGCGGTGCAGCCACTGTGGAAAACAGCTGGGCACCTCCTCCAACAGTTAAACACGGAGGGACTGCCCCAGGAATCCTGCTCCCGGGTCTCGACCCAAGGGAAATGAAAACATACGTCCACATAAAACCTTGTACCAGAATATCCACGGCAACATTATTCACAACAGCCAAAAGGTGGAACCAACCCAAGTGGCCAACACCCATTGAGCGGAAAATGGAAAGGCGAGCTATCCACACACTGGAGTATTAATCAGTCACAAACAGGACTGACGTGCTGAAGCGCCACCCAGCCCGGGGCCTTGAACACTATGTCAAGTTAAAAAGCAGTCATAAATGGGGTGCCTGGGTGGCTCAGTCGTTACGCGTCTGCCTTCGGCTCAGGTCATGATACCAGGGTCCTGGGACCGAGCCCCGCATCGGGCTCCCTGCTTGGTGGAGAGCCTGCTTCTCCCTCTCCCACTCCCCCTGCTTGTGCTCCCTCTCTCGCTGTCTCTCTACGTCAAATAAATAAATAAAATCTTAAAAAAAAAAAAAAAGCAGTCACAAAGACCACATCCTGTATGACTGCACTTGTACAGAAACAGGGTAAATCGGAGATGGCCCGGGGCTGGATGGAATGGGGGCTGGAGGATGATAGCTAGGGCATGCAGGGATCCTTTTCGGGGTCTTTAAAAAGTCCTAAAGTTGACCATGGCGGTGGCCATACAGCCCTGTGAGTACGCTATCCACCACTGAACCGCACACTGGACACGGATGCATTGTATGGTCTGTGAATTGTATCTCAGTAAAGCCGTAAACAAAGCTAACATTAATGGAGGGTGAGGACGCGGTATAACGGGCACTCTCAGGCACCTCCGGAGCCTTGAGTTATAGAGCTCGGTAGAGCCGACCGTGCCTACTGAGGCTGAACACGCACGCACCATGACTTCAAGTCCCACTCGCAGTCGAAGTGAATCCACGGACACGTGCTATAGGACGTCCACAGCAGTGCAGCTGGTTACGGCTCTCACTCAGAGCAACCCGCTGTCCATCAACAGCGGGAGGAATAAATAAATGTGGTCTGCTCATACAACGGAGCACTGTGCCGCGATCACAGAAGCCGCACGCGGCATGGATGAGTCTCACACAGCGGTGAGCGGGAAAGGCCTGCTGTGTCAGAAGCCAATCTTCTGCGCTGAAGGTCACATCAGTGCTCACTCCCGGGGGGGCAGCCGGTGTCAAGGAGGCACAGGAACGGGGGCTACGGGGGCTGGCCATGTTCTATTTCTTACTGTTCCATGAGTGCATTCGTTCCGAAAACGCAACCCATGGCACATGCAGGATTTGCGTGCTCTTGGCTGGTATGTCATATCTCAGTAAAAAGCCTGCTAATAAAAATGTTTCCAAAGTTAGCGGAAGGAGACAAGCCAAGTGTCCATCACCTGAAGAATGGATACACACAATGCGGCGACAGTGGGGTGTTACTGGGCAGTGACAAGGCAGGAAGTGCTGACCCGTGCTACACAGGGAGGAGAAAACTGGGTGCAGATCCCCCTGCCACCCGCTGTGTGGGTCCATCCACACCAGCTGTGCGTGCCGAGGAGGCAAATCCAGAGATGGAGAGCAGGCGCGTGGGTGCCAGGGGCTGGCAAGCGGAGTGGGGAGTACCTCCTGATAGGGACAGGGTTTCTATTTGGGGCAATGAAAAGTTCTGGAAGCAGGTAGTGCTGATGATTGTCCCAACTCCGAGAATGTGCTAAAAGCCACTGAATGCCCCCTTGAAACGGTGAGTTTTGTGTTTAAGGAAGGAAGTAGAAGAATCAAGGAGCTAGCTCAATCTACAAAGAGCTGGGATTTCTAATCAACACACCCCCTTTCGATGGCCACTAAGTGTGTGTTTTGAGTCCTTGCTGTGTGCCAAGTTCCAGGGTGAGCCTCTTCCCTACAATCCTGTTCCCGTTTCCAAAGCCATCCTAGGGAGTCATCACGGTCATCACCCCCACGTTCCAGATGAGGGATCTGTAATGGCCGGGGGAGGGGAGGCAGGATGGGGCTCGCCGTTCAGTGCCATCCTGCAGGTAGGTGGGCCTATTCCTCCCTGGCGGCCGGCCTTGACGCAGCCCTTAGGGGAGATGTTTGTGGGGGGGGGCATGGTGGGAGAAGACGCCGACGAGCAACCGGGCAGACCACCACTGCCCCCCAGGCCTCCCTTCAGTGAGCCCGTGGCAGGGCCGAGGGAGGCTGGCCTCTGTGGACCGCACCACAGTGCTGACATCGTGGATGTCCTCCTGATCGCCAGGCCTCTCAGAGCCTGTGCACATGGCCTCCTGGCCTCTCGCAACCACCCAGGGTGTTCTCTGTTCAACAGCTGAGGGAACGAGGCACGTTGCTCCCATAGCGCCCAGTGACAGAGCGTGGACTGAAAACCAGAAAGCCGTGGGCTTGACAGAACCTCCCCACAGGGAGCCTGGGCCCCGAACGCACTCCCTCGTGATGGCAAAGCTGATTTGGCACGGTAAACACTTGGAACCCTCCTGGGGGGCAGGTTACATAACAAGGGAGGGAAGCCAAGCCTTGGGCCTCAAGGTCAATGTGTGGAGACACACAGCTCCACAATCTCCCAGAGGCGGTGGTAAGTGCTCACACCTGGGACTCTTCCAATGGCACGCAGAGCTGGCGGCTGCCCCGGGGAGGCCACCACCATACCCCGCAGGGCTGGACCCCTCTGCTTCTGCAGAGCAGCGGGCAGGTACCCAGCTGGCCCCAGTCTAGACTGGTCTCCCTCCAGCAAGGGAACAAACGGGAGCCCAGGGCTGAGGCCACAGCAAGAGGTGACCGGCAGGGCAAGGGCTGGTCTAGGACATGGCGGGCTTTCCCGTGTCCGGGCCAATGCCCATCAAAGAGGATTCTGCCCTAACAGAATCGGGCCTTGCCTGGCCCCAACAGGGTGGGTTTATTTGTTCAACGAGTATCTACCCAGCACTGTGATGTTTGATTTTATGTCAAGGTGGCTGGGCCACAGTGCCCGGACAGTTATTTAGTCCAACCTTATTCTTGATGTTTTTAGATGAGACTAGCCTTTAAATCGGTGGGCTGAGTAAAGAAGGTCGCCCTCCATAATGAGGGTGGGCCTCATCCAATCAGCTGAAGGCCTGGAGAGAACAAAAGACTGACCTCCTCCAAGTCAGACAGAATGCTGCCAGCACACAACAGACTGGGACCCGTGGCATCAGCTGTCCCCTGGGTCCCCAGCCCAGGCCAGCCCACCCTGCAGACTCTGGACTGCTAGCTGCCATAAGTGCATGAGCCAATCCCTCCGTATACATATATATATATGTGTGTGTGTGTGTGTGTGTATGAGATAGATATATAAACATATAACGTGTGTATATGTGTATAACGTGTATATATGTAAATGTATATTGGTTACACAATATTAATTCTGTTTCTCTGACAAATACAGGTGCCTACAGTCTGACAGGGCTGGAACTCAGAGTGAGGACACAGCCCTATGGTGTCAGTCTGCCCTCCTGCTGAAGAGAAACAGCAATGGGACACCTTCGGGTCATGGAGGTCACACAGGCCAACAGGCACAGGCTTTGCAAGGCTCTGCCAGCTCCTGAGAGCGAGCGTGTCTGCCAGGATAGAGGTTCCTTCCAGACCGTGGTGTGACCCTGACCGAAGGACTTCACATCCTAGGTTTCTATTTCCTTGTCTGTGAAGTGGGCTAATGACAGTTTTATCTCATGGGTGGCAGTCCCAAGGACTGGACGAAACCTAACGCGTATAAAGGGAGTTGTGCTCAGCCTCCCATAGGCTCTCAGCAAAACTCCTCTGGATATGGTTCTCAGGTTGAGCCAGGGACCTGGATGTGTCAGAATCACCTGGGAGCTTGCCTAAAAAGGCAAGCTGCTGGACCCCTCTGACCTGCTGAATCTTCCTCTCCGGGTGGAGAAGCCCAGGATCTGCCTTTGAAGCACACCTATCTCTAGGTAGCAGATTTGGGAATCCTGGCCCATCACGGAAGGGCACCAAAGGACCCTTTGCATGCAGCAGGGCTGTGCCTTCTCTAGACAGGCAGGACCAGGCTCAGGCCTCACGTCCCTGGGCTGAGTGAGTCGGACTGGGGCTGGGCTCTCAGCCATCAACAGAAATTGCCTGATAACGAGCTACCTCATTACCTTGCAGACTGCCAGCCCCTCAGCCACCATCTGCCATCTCACCTGTCCCTGGCATATCCCCATCCTCCCGCTGCAGGAAGGGGGAAGACCATGCTGCCTTGAGCCTCCTCGATCCACATATTGCCTGCATCCTGCTCCCACGGGGGGCCGTGTGCGGAGGCCAAGGCTGTGGGACAGATGCAAGCTGGGGGTGACGGGGGCAGGACAAGCAGCTTGCTCTCCAGCACACCCTTCAGCCGTGCTGGGGAGGGCTGTTTGCTTTAGATAGGCGATGGAGTTTCCTAGAACAAAATTCAAAAGGCACACAGGGTGCCCATCCTGCCTCCACGCCTTCCGTCTTCTTTCCTACCAGGGCTCCAATTTCGTCCAGGGCATCAAGTCCTTGCTGAAAACCCCCATGTCCCAGCCTTCCCTGAAGCCGGGTTGGGCCGTGGGACCCAGCACCGCTGACAGCACATGCATGTCAGGAACAGGCTTCTGGAAAGGCCCTTCCCACTCAGCTGGTTTCTGCGCTTTGCACGGCCCTCCTTCCTGTGTGGAGGCCACAGAGGGTGGAGGTGCAGCCGCTGTCGGGCAGCCATGACAGCAGGAGCTGGTGAGGTCACTGCTGCCCCAGCCAGGATGCCCACATCTGCTCGCCTCTGGGTCCCATGATGAGACGTGCTCCTTATGCACTATGCCCGAGCCTGGTTCTGTTCCCGGAAGTGCACACAGGCTGCTCCCAACCCACTCAGGACGAAGGTGAGAAGTCTCTTTCTCCGCCCTGCCCCACGGCCCAGCTTCCCCAGAGGCAAGCAATATAAGCAATGTGGCCGGGGTCTTGGGGTCATCCCAGAAATCTGGATGCCCATACAAGCACATAGCATCGTGGGTTGTTCTCTTTCTCCATCCGAATGGTGGCACGTGGCACACGGTTCTGTACTCTACCAGAGTGCCTAGATTCCCTCCCGCCCAGGCGCAGTTGTGGGCTCCATGTGAGACATCACCCGAAGTGACGTCAGCAGAACCTCACTGACGGACACCGGGCTGTCTCCAACCATTCCAGGCACATGCTTTCCAGGCAAAGATTTCTAAAGGTACTGTTTGGCCAGATGGCTCAGGCTAGGAGGGAAACACAGGTAGCCCCGTGAAAAGCAGGCTGGGAGACAGCCAGAAGGCCTGCAACCCCCAGGCTATATGGCTGCACCCCAGGAGGCCCGGCCCCTCCCCCTAAAATATATGGCTCCACCCTCAGGATATATGGCCCCACCCCCAATATACGGCTCCCTCTCCACCTCCACCCCAATGCCTGGCCCCACCCCAAGGACATATGGCCCCACTCCCAGGAGGCCTGGCCCCCCCCAAGAACATATGGCCCCACCCCCGGGATATATGGCCCCACCCCCCAGGAGGCCTGGCTCCACCCCAAGGACACGTGGCCCCACCCCCAGGAGGCCTGGCCCCTCCCCAAGAATACATGGCCACTCCCCCAGGACATATGGCCCCACCCTCAGGATATGTAGCCCCATTCCCCCCACCCTGAATGCCTGGCCCCACCCCCAAGCTATATGGCCCCACCCCCAGGAGGCCTGCCCCCCCCCACACACACACTTCCTGCTCCATTAGAACCTGTTCTCCCTGTTTGCTTTCCTGCTGCCCAGCCCCTCCTCTGGCCATCACCACCGGGCCCAGTCCTCACTGCCCCATTCCTGGACGGCTGTAACTGCCTCCCACCTAGCCCCACTCCTACCCCCTTCTCACTCCCAGTGTATGGCACTCACCCCTGCTTAAGGCCCCCTAGGGGGCTTGTTGCCTCCAGGGGCAAGGACCACGCCAGAGCAGGTCTATCTGCAGCCACAGCACACTGTCAAGCTGTCCACCTCTGCTCGTGCACCCCCTTCCTTCATTTCCGATCGGGTGTCAGCCCCCTAACCCGCTCTCGGCAGCGAGCCCCGCCCCACTGGCCCCAGCCACTCGCGTTGGCTGCCCCTCCTCCCCTGCAGACTTTCACCCCGATTCTAGGAGTGGACCGCATTCTGCACACTTTGCCGGCACCTCTCACTTAATTCTTAACCCTGGAGGTCAATGACTGTCGCTCAGGTCTGACTGGAGAGGAAACTGAGGGCTGTCTGTGGTGGCATCCCCCGGGCTCCACACATGGGTTTTGTTGGTTGAGAGAAGGTATAAATGAGGTGGGCAAGGAGATGGAGAGGCAAGAAAATGCCCAGTTTCCATAGCAACGGAAAGGCTGCAGCACCGTGAACAGAGAGGATGGAGGGGGCTGTCCTGGGAGGAGACTCCGTCCTGGGATTTGAGGACAGAAGGGAGCTTCAGTTCCTGCTAGGTCAGGTGTTCTCAACAGGGTGCGAGTTCCCCCCGGGGGACATTTGGCGATGGCCGCAGACATTTCTGGGGGCTCATTTTGGTTGGGTGGGAGGTGCTACCGGCGTCTAGTGGACAGAGACCAGGGACACCACAAAACAGCCTGCAGCGGCACCCAGGGCCGAGCAGCAAGGCTATCCAGCCCAGAATGTCCACAGGGCAGAGATGCAGAAACCCTGATGCCGGCAGGCCCTGTTCTGGGCTCGAATGTGCTCTATGACATCTTCCCACCCGCTCCAGAGCTCGTTTCAGTCTTTGCTTAACTGCCTCCAGTGACAGAGGGCTCACTACCTATGGGAGCAGCTGGTCCAAGGTAAGGAGCTCGGCATTGGTACCAGAGCCGGTAGGACACCTGGGGAAAGCTGTTGCACGTGTGTCTCTATAGCACAAAGGCAGCACTGGGCTTGCGCTGAAGGCTTCTAGAGGAATGAAGCCAGGCAAAAGCTAAGACACCAGCTTCTGTCCTTAGATTGTCCAAGGAGGAGGGTCCTCCAGAAACTAGGGGTCTGGGGGGTGGAATTCAGAGGGTCCTGCTGGTTCCTGGCCCAGGATCTCTCAGCCTGTGGCGGCAGGGTGGGAGTGGGGACAGGCAAGAAGAAGGCAGGACATCTGTATTTCCAGGTAGGGAAATGTACCTGCCCTGAAATATATCCAAAATAGGAGGAGATGGATGAATAGGTGGGGTTAGATGGACCTGTGTTGGGATTCACAAGCTGGAGTCTTGTCTCCCTGCCGACCCTTGGCTCTCTCATCTGTAAAGTGGGGATGATCGCAGCACCTGCCTGGAAGGTTGGAGGTGAGGGTAGCATTTCTGAGATGTCTGCCCTGACACTGGCTGATATGACCATCTGAAGTCTCGTGGGAGGCAAAGTTGCCTCTTGAGCCTGTCCTTGCCCTGCCGGAGCAGTGGGGAGCCAGAGCGGCGGCGGGAATTTCCAGGCTGTTGGAGGCAATGGCCTCTGTGCCCCAGCCCATCCCACCCCGAGTCCCAGCCTGGAAACCCTTGGGGTCACAGACTGAGGTTTGCTTTCTGTTCTGCCCAGGAAGGAAACAGGGCCAGTCCTGAACAGAGGCCAGGCAGGCACTCAGACCTTGAGCCTGCAGCTGGGCGATCTTTTAGCAGCTGGGGAGAAGCTAGGCTATTTCTGTGCCCACCAGGTCCCCGGGGGCCCAGCCAGCCAGGAAGGCGCCTCAGGGCCAGGCCCGTCCAGTCACCAGCCATCACACTGGTTTTCCGGAAAGTGTAGGCAGGATGGGACAATGCTGTCTGGCTGGGAAGTGGAGATGCTACCCAGCTGTGAGAAAGTGGCCACCATGCCCAGGGAAGCTGGGTGTGAGCAGCATGGCCCAAAGCTGGTTGGCAAGTCCGAGTGTGTGGGAAGGGACGTTGCCCACGAGGCAGCACATCCCCTCCTCCCCACAGGCAGGGTGGAAAAGTGAGGGTGTTTCAGGCAAGGGAACGGGCTGGATGCAGGCAGGGCAATGGCGTTCAGCAGCAAGGACTGAACCGTGGGCCAGGGCGGACGAGCCCTTCCTGGAGGCAGCAAGCGTGGGCGAGCATGTGGCCTCGGAGTCTGGCTCTGGACTTCAAAGCCTGCTTCTGGCTGTGCGGTCTTGGGCGAGTTGCATAACTGCTCTGTTTCAACAAGATGGGGATTATCTGAGCATCTAGTCTTAAGAGCTCTTGCAGGGAGCCCATGTGACAACACTGAGGGCACAGCGAGTGAGGAAGGAGCATGAGTGCCTCTGGCCCTCGGGTTCCCCATGTGGGAACTGGGAGACCGGACTCTGTCCCATCTACGGGACCCTCTAGATCCGACGTGACCCCTTGCTCTTGTCTGGAGACAGCATCCAACTCCCTTCCTCAAAGCTGAACCTCTCTGCCCTCTTTGAAAAGCCTGTTTGGGGGGCGCCTGGGTGGCTCAGTTGTTGAGCGTCTGCCTCCGGCTCAGGTCATGGTCCCAGGGTCCTGGGATTGAGCCCCATGTTGGGCTTCCTGCTCCGCGGGAGGCCTGCTTCTCCCTCTCCCACTCCCCCTGCTCGTGTTCCCTCTCTCGCTGTGTCTCTCTCTGTCAAATAAATAAATAAAATCTTAAAAAAAAAAAAAAGAAAAGCCTGTTTGGTTCACTTTTTGTGCGGGATTCTTACAGAAAAGCTGAGTGCAGAGCAAGGGGGCAAAAGCAGCCCGTCAGAGGGCCACCCTGCATCTCCTGCCCAGGCAGGGTCCCCTCTGTCCACACACGCCATACACACAACAGAGCACGCGCGGGCAGCCCGCCGTCTTGTCCTGCTTCACTGCACCTCCGTTAAGTGTCTGTCCATACTGTTTTGTAATCCTGGTAAACACTGGCTTTCCCTTGCAACATTTATTTATGTATTTATTGCAAAATAGCTATTTCTCTCATTGTAAGAGCAGTACAGTACTCATTGCAAAATATTCAGAAAATAAAAAGTGTAATGAAGAGAGAGGAAAAAAAGATTGCCTTTAACCCTCATATCCTGGGGTTGTCACTGCTAACCCTTTGGTGCCCACCAGGCCAGACTGATTTTTAAGAACCATCTCTGTAGAAAGGTACTTGTTGACTTATTTACAAACTTAAGATCATACCTACATATGTGCTTTCTGTTATATTTTTCACTTTAAATGTACGTATACACATGTGTGTGTGTGTACATATCCACACATACATATATATTCATAGGTACGTATATTCATACGTTTTACTTTGTTGCATAGTCTCATACCCCCCCCCCCCGCCCCGAGAGGTAGGAGAGCAAAGACACTAAAATAAATCACATGTAGGAGTTCTGCAGATACTCAGATCCACTGTGAAATGCCACGGCCTCTGTCCTGGGACCCTGATACTCTGCTGTGCGGGGCCCCTTCCTCCTCCACCCCGGGCGGGCCGGGGACTGTGTTCCCGGAAGGCCGGGGCTGCTGGCTCCTGCACCCTTTGTTAATGGCCTTGAGCCCCACGTGCACCTTCACAAATCGACCCTCCACTGCATTCTTTGGACTTGCCCGTCTGTTTCTGCTCTGCATCCCGTGCTCCAAGTTTGGAAGCTTATTCAACCACATCTCTGCTGGGTGTCAGCGAGGTGGAGTCCGGCTTTTCACAAGAATTGTGAAACGCTGTATTCGCTCCCTTGGGTGTGCCTGGGAGAGGGATTCTGGGAAGTGCAATCACGGGGTCCCGAGAGCACACGTTAACATTTCTAGCCGCCCCTGCGGATGGTCCCTGGACACTGCCTGGAGACACGGCGCTGTTCACTCTGCCATCCCCTGTGCTGATCCCAATACTCTTCCCATTATAAGTAACTCTGGGGGGAACATCTTCAAGTGCAAAGTGGCTTCTGTGTCTGGGACTGCTCTCTGGCCGGCCTGGATTTCCCAAATTGGCTACAGACAAGATACCCAGGGAGCCTCCCGCCGGGGTTGGATGGTTCATTTAAAACAGCCATACCCGCCAAAGTTTGCATTGGAGTGACAAACCTGACAAGAATAACCGCTTTATTTCATGATCTATGTGTCCACTGACATTAGGAGGACAGCGCCCCATGAGACGCCCAGCATGTGAGTCCTACAGAAATATCTGACCTTAAAAAAAGCCACAAAAATCGAACCTCAACCTCCCTCCCCTGGGGCTCCAGCTGCCTATTCCTGCTACAGACGGAAGGAGACACTTCTGACTGCAGAGGGGCGTCCAGCGGGCCAGACCATGCAGCCCCCCACGCACTGCGGAGAGCAGGAGACCTGGCACCTGGGGATACCGTCGGTGTCCCCCCCCACTGGACTCCCAGGCCCCCCCGCTCGCTCCTGCCTGGGCGCTTGCTGTTGCCCCGGAGTTTGGGGTCGGGGCCTGTACTCATGTGAACGGATTTTAAGGTCAGTCCCTGAAACTGGATCTCTGACACGCGTTGCTAGAAAATCACGTGATCCACTGTGTGCTGTTCACTCCACCCTGACTTCGGGAGCCTTCCATTTGGATTCGGTGGGTCCAAAGTGCTCATGTTCCGCTCAGGAACCTCACAGCATCTGTTCATCCATTTCCAAAGCTCCTCCAGCAGAACCTCTGTGTTCTCTTAAATACTCAGGTTTTAACCCACACAGTGTGTGGGAGCTTTATGTGTGAACCTTATCTGTGGGTACACTTTTCTTCTCTCGGCCCTCGGGCTGCCCCAGGGCCGCCCCTCCTGCCTGACCCACCGCCAGCTCGCAGGTGGGAATCCAGGAGCTGCTGTTCCGTCCCTTGGCTCATTCACCCTGGGTTCTAAGCTGCACGCCACACTCACAGTCGGGATCCACCATTTACTGAGCGCATGCTCTTGACGTGCAGGACAGCAATGTCTGGTGTCATCTTTACGACAGCCCTGTGGGCCAGCTAGGAGTAGCCCCTTACAGATGGGACAGCTGAGGCTCCGAGGGCAAGTCCCTGCCCTGTGAGTGGCAGGCACAAGACCCCTCACTGTGCCTCAGCCTGGAGCGCCACTCAGGTGTGTGCTCAGAGCATGCACGGGCCAGAGCCGGGGGACACTCAGGGACACGTGTGCGTTCAAGTGGTGGCTGAGGGGTCCACATGCAGCTGCTAGCAGAGATCTGTGCCGAGTCTGGGTAGGAGCCCCAGAGGTGCCCGCCTGGCCCATGTTCAGTCACCTCTGAGCCAGGTCTCAGAGGGAAAGGGAGCAGGGGGGTGGCAGCCTGCCCCTCAGGGCTGCTGTGAGCCAGAGGCTCCTTCCTGATCCTGGGCATGCCCTCTGCACCAGCGCCCTGGGGCTGCCATAGCAAAGCACCACAGACCGCGGGCTTAGAACAACAGAAGTCTGTTCTCTTACATTCTGGAGGCCAGAAGTCTGAGATCAAGGTGTCAGCAGAGGCCACACTCCTTCAAGCCTCTAGAGAGGATCCTTCCTGTCTCTCCCAGTTTCTGATGGTGGCTGGCAAACCAGGGCATCCCTCTGCCTGTAGACACGTCCTTCCAGCCTCTGTGTCTCTGTTGCCACGTGGACTCTCTGGTGTGTGTGTCTGTCTCTGTGTCTCTTTTCATAAGGACATTTGACATTGGATTTAAAGCTCACCCCACTCCATCCAACAGGACCTGAGCTTAACTTGATGACCTCTCCGAAGACCCTAATCCAAGTAAGGCCACATGCACAGGTAACAGTTAGGACTTGAACACCTTCTGAACACACCCCTTCCAATATACCGGGTCAGGGCTCGCTGAGGCGCCTGAGTGCAGTGGTCCTAGTGCCTTTGCAGGGTGTCTCATATCCGTCTGTGTCCCCATTCTTGTGCACTGGGATGTGCTGCCTGTCCCCAAAACACATGGAGACAGAGGAGACCAGGGGCTAATGAGGGAGATGAGACGCACAGCCATAACCGCAATTCCCAGAGGGGGCTCGGGGTCAGCCAGCGCTGGGGTGCTCCCAGGCACAAGTGTGCTGGGGACGGGATGAGGGCACTGTTCCAGGGCCAGGCACTTCCCACGGGGCACACACCTGTCCTGGCTCAGGGACACGAGCTCCAGAAGGAGCCCTGGTCTGCTCTGCTCCCCACTGTTCACAGCCCTGAGCACGGAGCAGGTCCCCATGAACACTTGGAACCTGTGGGAATGAACTCCCTGGTGTGGAAGGAAAAGCCTCTGGGGCAGGAAACTCCTGTCTCAGTTTCCCTGTCTTGCCCCCACACAGGGGGTTGGGCCCAGACCCAGACATCCTGCTGCAAACTGCCCAGGCAGCGCCACCTGCTGGACAGCCCAGGTAGCGCACCTGGTGGGAACATTCCCAAAGAACTGGGGGACGACACAAGGTCCTCATGCCTGGGGCCCCATCACTGTGTTCTTCCCTTAAAACAGACTCCTAAGGAGGCCAGTGACCCTGTTCCTCGGGTCCCCTCCGGCTCTGGCTGGAAGAGTGGCCCGTGCCCAGCGATGGGAACCT
Organism: Eumetopias jubatus; assembly: GCF_037043125.1. Taxonomy (NCBI): domain Eukaryota; kingdom Metazoa; phylum Chordata; class Mammalia; order Carnivora; family Otariidae; genus Eumetopias; species Eumetopias jubatus. Next base: position 38,222,826 of record NW_028274816.1, on the reverse strand, counting down.
CAGGGATGGCCCCCAAGTCACCGACACTGGGGGGCTGGCCGCTCAGGGCTTCACACTTGTGACCCTGAGACTCAGCCTTACTTTAGCACACACTCATACACCCACCGTCACACACTGCTCACGCTATCACAACGCACACCTGGCCATACTCAGACTCACACGCTCGCTCATATGTAATCACACGCTCACACACATCACTCACACAGTCACACACATACACTCCTACACACCACACACTCCTATAAACACACCCACTCACACTCATCCATATATGTGCACATGTGTACACACACACTGTTCCCCACCGACACTCACCCGCGATTGTGTACACACCCCTCCATCTCAGCAGGGCAAACAGCTCCCAGGTAAACCCTGGACCACCTTTGCTGGGCTTCCTTTCAAACTGTATGGAAGTAACGTGATGCCACACTTGCCATTCAGCTTTTTTGATTCATTATGTTGGGAGATTTACCAGCTTTTGTTCATTTATTGTAAAAGCTCCAGGATTCCATTGTACAAATTTACCATAACTGAGTGATTCATTCTCCCACTGACCGACGCTCCCAGGCAGCTTGCTATTATAAACAATACTACAGTGAACACTGGTGCGTGTGTCTCTGCACACCCGGGAGCATGCTTCCCTTTTTTTTTTTTTTAAAGATTTATTTATTTACTTGAAAGAGAGAGAATGAGAGAGAACACATGAAGGGGGGAGGGTCAGAGGGAGAAGCAGACTCCCTGCCGAGCAGGGAGCCCGATGCGGGACTCGATCCCGGGACTCCAGGATCATGACCTGAGCCGAAGGCAGTCACTTAACCAACTGAGCCACCCGGGTGCCCGACGGGAGCATTCTTCCAGGGCCTGTCCTCTGAAGAATAGTTACCGCCGGGCCATGGCACATGTGCGGCATCTCCTCTGCCGGGGGCTGCCCGCGGGGTCTTCCTGCAGGAAGTGCCACATGCCTATGTCCCCCATCCTGACCAAGTCCGGGGCTTTGCTGACCTGCTGGGCATGAAACAGCATCACTCTGTGACTTGTGTGTTCCCACGGACTGCAGTGTGCAGCACACGGGGTCCAAGCACATTCTCTCTTCCACTTGCCTTGCCGGCTTGTGCCCTTTGCTCATCTTTCCATTTGGTTCCTTGTCTTTTACTTACAGGTTTTCAGAAGCTCTTCAGATGGTCTAGTTGCTACTCTTTCATCAGTTGCTTACACTGCACAGACTTTTAGTCTGTGACTGGTGTTTTCACTTTGTAAAAGAAATTTTTACATGTTTAAAAAGATTTTATTTATTTGAGAGAGAGAGAGAGAGAGAGAGAGAGAGAGAGAGAGAGCACGCGCATGAGCGGGGGAGGGGCAGAGGGAGAGGGACAAGCAGACTCCCTGCTGAGCATGGAGCCTGACGTGGGGCTCGATCCTAGGACTGCGGGATCATGACCTGAGCTGAAGGCAGACGCTTCACCGAAGGAGCCACCCAAGCCCCCCCAGAAATTTTTACATTTTTAATGTCAAAGCCACCAATATTTTCTTCCACAGTTTGTACTTTGGGGATCTTGTTAAAGAATTCCTTCCCAGCCATAAAGTCAGGAAGATACGGCTTCTTTTCCCCAAAGTTGTATATATTTTGCTTTTTGCCATCATAGGCCTCTTTGCTATTAAAGGCAGCATGCCATCAAAGAGTCAGACTGCTCCTCACCTGCATTCCCACCCAGGCTCCTGCCTCCTGCTGGCTCCTTTCTGCCCTCTCCGCCTCCCTCCTCACGACCTCACTGCCGTCTGTTCTCCCACCTCCACCCCCAGTCCTCCATCTATCCTGCAGAACCGTTCCTCTCCCCCCAGGCCCTCCTCCTGCACCCAGCTCCAGGCCAGAGAGTGACTAACACACCAGCTGTGCTACGTGCCCACCGTGTGATTTCGGCCGCATCCTCAGCCTGCCACAAACACCTGCCACAAAGCTTGATGCAAATGCCCGCGCAAACACCTGCTCAGATGGCTGCCACCAAAACCACCCTGCCCGTCCACACCCCCATCCACCATCCACCCTGGTCTCTGCCCACGGAGCTGACCTGTCCATTCTGCAGAAACAGCCATCCTTGCTCTCTGGCTTCTGGATGCCTATAGGGTGCCCTGGTGCAAGGTGAGTGTGACAGTGCAGAAGGAGGTCCGAGTGTTTCCTCCTCTGGACCCTTCCCCCAGGGTGACATCTGTCCAGGTCCCTCAACTTAAGGGCACACCCCCTCAAGGCTACGGCTTCATGCCCCCCCCCCTACATTTCAGCCCCACTCCCCTGCAAAGCCCAGGCAGGATCACTGCGTTATCCTTGTGGCCCTCTACCTGCCACGCCCCCATGAATCACACCCTGTAAGCACCTCCTTGTGCGGTCCTATGGTGGGTGTGCAATGGCCACCCGCCCGCCTTCAGAAACCCCAGCTGCTCTCAGTCGAGGCAGAAACCCCAGGAAAAGTCAGAAAGGCAATGGCAGGCAACACCAATGGGTTCCAAAGATAATTTTGCTGGTGATGACCAGTTGGGCCACTGTTCTCCTCGAAATGGGATGTCGTAAAGATGTGTGGTGACGGTCAGCATACTCCAGGGCCAGCCTGGCCACCAGAGAGTCAAGCTGTCCCCTCTGGCACTTGCTGGGCCTTGAGCTCTGATGAAAGCAGCTAGGTGGTGAAGAGGGAGAGGTCAGCAGGAGGGCATGGTGACGGGCCCGGGTTTTCCCGAGGGCTTTGTCAAGGCCAGAGGAGGAGGCGGCCTCCTCCCACCCCCCAGCCAGCCTGCTGGAAAGTTAAATTCCATCAGAGAGCAGGGACTGCTGCCAATTAGAGATATATAGAGGGGACAGCGCGAAGGGCACACACTCTGAAGTTGGGTCGGCCTCTGCCGCGTGCCCAGCCCTGACGTTTTCTAGCTGCGTGGCTTGGGCAGGTCCCTCGGCCTCTCTGAGCCAGGTGTCCTGGTCCACGAAGCAAGGGCGGCATTCCTGCCCTTGTAGAGTTTTAGAGATGTGCATATGAGCCGTTCAAACTGTGGCACACTTAGTTATGGTTAGCATGCATAGCCACAGTCGGGAGCATTCCTAGGATTAACACGAAAACAGCACTGCTAACTAAACACGCTCTCTGAACTTAAGAAAAACATGCATCTCTTTTAATGTTGAAACTACTGACCGTTGACCTTTGCTGCTTAGTCACACAAATGAGGACGCTGGGGCCCAGAGAAGGTGAGTAGCTTGTCCAAGGTCACACAGCAGTAGCAGAGATGGGTCTGGAACTAAGGCCTTCTGAAACTGTTTTCACAGTCTCATGCTGTGGCAGACACCCCAGGGTGACTGGCAATGAACCACACCCTGTTGGGGTCCCCTCCCCTCAAGTGTGCGCAAGACATGTGAGTTGCTTCTTTCTTTCAAAAAGATGTATTTATTAATTTGAGGGAGAGAGAGAGAGAGCAGGGGGAGGGGCAGAGACAGAAGGAGAGAGAGGATCTCAAGCAGACTCACACTGAGTGCAGAGCCTGATGAGGGGTTCAATCCCATGACCCCAAGATCATGACCCGAGCTAAAACCAAGAGTTAGACGCTCAATTGACTGAGCCACCCAGGCGCCCGTGACTTGCTTCTAACCAACAGAATATGGGATGCCCCTACATTTCATCACATCAGGCTCTGTCTTAGCTGATGGAGGGAGATCCTCCCGAGGGTCTTGCAGAAGTAAACAGCTGTGCTAGGAAATGCCCGTGGACAGAGCCGTGAGGCGGGGCCTGAGCGTGGCCTCCAGGTGATACCCAGTGATGCAGTAAGGTCCTCGGTCCCTCAGTCACAAGGAAATAAACATGGCCAACAGTCTGAATGAACCTGGAACCAGCCTCCCCAGCTGATTCTCCGGATGAGAGCACAACCCAGCCGGCACCATGACTGCAGCCGGTGAGGCCTGGAGCAGAGACCCCGCACAGCCGAGCCTGGACTCCTGACCCACAGTAACTGGGTGTTTTCAGCCACTAAGCTTGTGGCAATTATTATGCAGCCTAGAAAATGAACACACACGGTCCTTCTGAGTGCTCCTAAACATCCTACCTTCCCTACCTGCAGCAGACAATCAGGGCTTAATCTCTCTTTTGCCGTCATTGATATTTGGGGCCCCTGGGCTCTGGGCTGCCCTGTGGTGGCGCAGGTGCCTCGATCTATCTCCCCGCCGCTCTCACACCAGAGACCCCTGGCTTCCAACAGGTGCACGTGGCTCAAGGTAAACACCACAGCACCAGTCTCCTTGCAGGGAGACACAGCCACGGGACTGAGTTCCCACCAGGGGCTTGAGCAGAGGTGATGCACACAGCTCCCGAACGCCTCCTTAAAGCCTTGGGGAGCGCCCTCCCTTGCACCCCCTTCCTGCTGGCTGCAATGCAGCCCGAGGTGAGCCAGCTTGGTTAGGTGCTATGTGCCCCAGTGAATGCGGCGCTTTACCTCACTCCGCTTGCTGCTGGGAGGTGGCCCTCCGCCCTCAGCCCTCTCCAGGAACGCCCTCAGCTGAAGACGGAGGCCTTGCTCAGAGCCATAGCCCCCTGTGGTCCCTGCAGGAGATGAAGGCCCAGCCCCTCACCTGTGCTTGGAACACCTCAAAGGGCCACCCCACCCCATGAGGTTGCATCACAAGGCAGGTGCTCCCTCTGTCCGGCAGCATCTTGGGACCCCCTCCTGCATGCATATCTCCCCCTGGGGTCGGCCTGCAGTCTGGTGAACAAGTCAGCACCAGGGGACTCGGAGAGTTATAAGTGAGGAGGTGCCTGAACCCCACCAGTTTGACCTTGACATGAGAGAGACAGAAAGAAACCCCCACCTCTGCTGCTTTAGTTTTCTTTGTTAGAGTTAATGTATCAGGCTGCCTATATGGACTGAGTCCCTGTCACCGCATGCACCTGTAAGTTTCCTGCACCCAGAGGGCTGTGCTTTTTCCGATTTCCCCTAAGACATCCCACAGACTGGTCCGCGCCCCATATGACAAATGGCCTTGAAGACTTGCAGGAGAAGTCAAGGAGGGCCCCTGCCTGCGCGCGGCAGGGTCTGCACGGGACCGGGAAGGCAGCGAGGCCGGTTACAGCATGACAGGCGGCCAGCAGGGTCAGAAGTCCTTATGGGAAGTTTCTTACAGAAACGCAGCTCACCCGGGAAGCGTGCGGCTTGCACAGGACCACAAAGCCCCTGCTGGCACCGGGCCTCCAGCTGCAGGATAATTTGCAGAGCATGCACGGCAGGCGGGCCTGTGTGTGGGGCAGCACAGGGTGATTGCAGAGGCCTCTCAGAGGCCTCGGATGATGCAGTCCATGCTAGCATGTTCAGGATCCTGGTATCTGAAAGACCTTAACCTTTACTATCAAATGTGGGGAATTGATCACCAAGTTATTACCAGTAACAGTGTATTTTACAGTGATGACACAACCAGATCAATAAAACATGGTGACCACTGGAGTGATTTCGGCACCGGGGCTCCGCGCACATCATGGCTGGCAGAGAGAGCGCCTGATCTCGAGGCACTGGCTGCAGGGTGGAGAACGGGACCAGCATGTCTGATCGCCCTCGCCTGCTGGGCACCAGGTGTCTGGAGGAAATTGATCTGTACCCGGTGGACCCCTCATACTCCCTTGTTCATGGAGGTCCCCCATAAATAAGGGTGGTCCCTGAGCTGGGGAGAGCCTCTGGGAAGCCGCCTGTCTGAATCAAATACAGCAGAACCAGTTTTGGTTCAGGGGAGAGTGTCCGGCCTTCTCCCTGGTTTGGAGGATCCATTTTTGCCATTTCTGTGAATCCAGAGTTTGGTGTGTTTACAGCTCCCACAGCCAGGGCTGTGGTGATTATGTGGAGGATGTCCTTGGCTCCTGCAGGCCCTCTGCCTTCCCCAGTGGAAATGCCTGCAGGTTTACATCACTCTGGGAAGCCCTTCACCAAGACGTGGGCATCCTGTGTGGCCTCCTTCCCCCACGCCTGTACCCACTTCTCCAGGGGACGGACACTTCTAATAGTCACCTGAAAACAAATCTTCATGTTAGGTTCTGCTTCTGGGCAGCTTGTCCTAAGAAAAAAGATCCGGGGAAGTATGCAGGACCTGCACACAGAGGGGACAGCACTGTGCGGTTTTTAAAAAACACAGCAGCTGCAGCTACTTATCTGGGGACACCTTTAAAATATACTGTTGGGGGGGCGCCTGGGTGGCTCAGTTGGTTAAGTGTCTGCCTTCGGCTCAGGTCATGGTCCCAGGGTCCTGGGATCGAGCCCCGCATCGGGCTCCCTGCTCGGCAGGAAGCCTGCTTCTCCCTCTCCCTCTCCCCTGCTTGTGTGCCCTCTCTCTCTCTAATAAATAATCTTTAAACAAATACAAAAAATAAAATAAAATATACTGTTAAGTGAAAAGAGGAAGGTGTCTACGAGTGCATAGGGTACCCTTATTTTTTGAAAGGGGAAGGATGGAACTTACATAGTATGTGTCTGATCTTCATCCAGAAAACCGGCAGAAATTGAGACGCTAACGAAAGTGCCTAGGACAGTGAGTGGACGCAAGCGCACGTGTGTGGCATTCTGTGGGGTTAGGTCACTGAGTGCCATGGGTTTCCACCAATCCAAAAAGTAAAATACAGACTTCTGGGCCCCATCCTCCCGGGAGCCTGCTGCAGCTGGCCTGGGGTGAGGAGCCAGAATCTTGAAAGGCTCCACGGCTGGCCAATGCTCCACCAGGCTCGGGGGCCTTGTTCTGGACGATTTCATCAAGAGGCTTAACAAAACCCGACCACTAACACCCTGGTGGTGCTGCTTTCCGGGACATGTGCCAGCCCTCACTGGAAGCACAATTGAAAGCCTCCTTTCATTTCTGGTGACCCCCGATAGCGTGCGGGAGCTGGGGGCTCCCAGCTGGAGATCAGCCGCCTTCACCGGCCTCCGTGGTCCCTTCAAGCCCAAGCTTGCACCACGTCCCTGTTGCCGCAGCAACAGCAGGCACAACGGTTTCTGTGGATTTCGGGTCTATAAATAATGTCTAGATCAGTCGTTGTGGTGTGAATGGGGTGGGCTCGGCAGGGCGGTTCGTGGTGGCAGCAGGCCGGGCCACCGTCCACGGGAAATGGCCATGCTCAGGAAGCAAGGTCACAGCCCTGTCCTGTCCCGCCGGGCAGGGGCAGCCTAGGCCCATCCTGCTGCAGTTTCCGCTTCAGAGAACGTACCTGGGGTGGTTCCATCTCGTCTGTGAACCCCAGAGATGTTCACCTCCGAAGTGGCCGCGTGGTGGCAGGGACGATATAGGTGTTCAAAACACCTTCTGGTGACTTGGGGACTAAGGAAGGCTCAAAGGAGCGCAGGTGTGGATCTCGCTATTTCTGAGCTGGCAAGGACAGTGCCTGTTGAATGCTCTGTTGGGCCAGGGGAGCTCGGGCAGAGCCAAGGGACCGGGGTCTGCGGGTCTGGGTTCTAGTCTGCCTGGCTCCCTCGGTGCAGGAAGCAATGCTTTCCACGTTCTGAGGATGCTCTTCTCCACCGGCCCTCCTTCTTCTCCTTCTTCTTCCTCTTCTTTCTAATAGTGTCTCCAGGGAAGGACTCACATTCACAAACCAAGGGCTGAGGAGGTGGATTTGGTGGTGAAGTCATTTGAAAATCCAGCTGACTGAACGCCTTTGCTCTCTGGTCAGAGTGAGTCCCCGGTGGGACACTGAAGGGCCCCCTGGCCCGTGGCCAGCTGCGTGGTGTGGCAGCAGGGCGTCGTGCTGACCCCCTGGGGTGGGAGCATGATGGCAGGTCCCCCGTGCAGTTCCGCCTCTGAGGTTCCTGCTGTCCATGGCACATGGCACATTCCACGAGCGTGCCGGAGCCACGTTCCATGCAGCTCTGTTGACTACAGTGAAGACCCGGAACGGCCTCATGTCTCTCCGGAGCGAGGGGGGGACACATTCCTCCTGGAGCCTGAGTATCAACAACCAGCATGCAGTCAGAGAGAAAGAAGGGGTGGGTCTGTCCGAGGTGAGGCAGAACAGTCTCCGGGATGAACAAAGGAAAAGGGACAGGGCACATGGATGCTCCCGTTTGTGTAGGAAGAGATGCATGCCACGGTGTAAACACACACCTGTGTACGTGCACACATGTTCACGGATACACATACACACATGCACGTGGATAAAGACTATTTCTGAGGAGAAACGGATGACCTTGCTTAGCTCTGGAAAGGTGGGTCTGGCACCCCGAAGGTTTGGGGTAGAAGGAGACTTACTTTTCATTGCACACCTCTCTGTAGCATTTGGGTCTTATCATTTGCATACATTAATTTTTCAATTAAAAAAATGAATGGAAGCATGAAAAAAAAAAAAAAAAAAAGAACGAAGGGCAGAAAACGAAAGGAGCCAGGAAGGGAGGCAGGAATCTTCATTTCTTCTGGCTTTCAGGGGGTTGTGCCTGGGAGGTCAGAGAGCAGGAGGCCCCGTGTGGAGAGCAGGAGGCCCCGTGTGGCTTCAGTCTGGGCACCCAGCACAGGCAATGAAAATGCAAATCAGATAGAAGAAGGCTTCTCTCTGCCTGCGTCAGCCCCTGGGCTGGTAGGAAATGCATTCTGGAGGGCAAAGGGCAAACTGTGAACTTGTGTTCCCCGACTGCATGGAGGCTGGGGTTTGGGCTTCGGGAGCAGCCGAGTGAACTGGGAAGCAGGCCTCAGGGCGCTGCATCCATCCTCAGCCCAGGCACAGCCCCCCGTGCCAGTGTTTTCCACATTTCTGGAATGAACACCAGTCTCAGGCAGTCAGACCTCCCGAGCTGGTGTCTCTGCTGACCGGCTGCGCTCACGGTGAAGGAGACCCGGTGTCAGCAGTGAAGGGTCCAAGGGCCAGCCTTGCCGGACACGGAGAACACGGGAGCACCCCTTTAAACAGAGGTGCTGGATGCAAGAGCATCGGTTGGCAGCGCGGGAAGAAACTATCATAATTTCCACTTCAATCCATCTCATCCTTTTACAGTTTCTCAGTTATGTTTGCTAACGTGCACAAAGCCACAGCAGCACGCAGATCCAGGCCTTCTGCACGATAACACAGTGACGGCTAGCCCCTCACGCTGCCTGCGCTACACAGCCCGGTCCCCAGCCACTCAGACGCATACTCATTCGCCCCTCACAACTCGTGAGGTGCTCTCGCTCCTGCTGTGGACAGAACTGGGCACCCCCATCCACCCGTCAAAGTCCTATCCCCCAATGTGGCTGAACTTGTGGCAAGGGTAGCAGATGAAAGGCGTTCCACAGGGGGCCCTGACCCAAGAGGCTCAGCGTCCTTACAAGAAGAGACATCAGACAGCACGCCTGCTCCCTCCATCGTGTGAGGATGCAAAGGGAGGGTGGCGGCCTGCGAGCCAGAGTCCTCCCCAGAAACCATGATCTCGGACGACTGGCCTCCAGAGCCGTGGGATGGTCCGTATGTGCTGTTTAAATCACCCAGTGTGTGGTGTTTTGTTAAGACACCCACAGGACGCGAGCAGCCCTTGTACAGGTGGGGAAACGGAGGTGTGGGGAGGTTGAGGAGTGCAGCCAGGGCAGCCGGCAGGGGGTGTGCCTGGGAGTTGGGCTGAGGAGCCCAGGCTTTTAATTACATAGAGTAGGGCATGCTCTCTTTTACTTTTTTAACCTCATATGGCAATATGTTAGAAAACATCTGGAAACTACCAGATTAGAAAGAAAGCATGTGAGAATCTGTGCTAACCACCCCAGTGATGTCCAGGTCCCAAGGCCCTGGAACCTGTGAATATTTACCTCACCTGGCAAAGGGACCCATGTAGATGTGATGGAGGGTGTGTCAAGACGAGTGGATTGTTCTGGACGATTCAGGCGAGCCCTAAATGCAAGCCCAAGTGTGCTCATGAGAGGCAGGCAGGGGGGTCAGACGGGGGTGAAGACGCTGAGCTGCTGGCTGGGAAGATGGAGGGAGGAGCCGCAGGCCAGGGAGCATAGCACCTCCAGAAACTGGGAAAAGCAGGAGAACACATTCACCTCCAGAGCCGCCAGAGGAAACGCAGACCTGCAGACCATTTTAGACTTCCGACCTCCAGAGTGTTAATACGAGGCTTGTGGCAAATCTCTGACAACAGCTGTAGAAAATGATTCAGAGTAAAAACTGCAGATTTGGGGGGTAGATCATCATGGGGATGGTATGGTTGGAAGGAGCTGAAACACGCGGGCCTATGGACCTGCTCCTCTGCAATGAGACCTGGCAAATCTGCAAAGGGCTTTGGCCCACACAGTGTGGCAGAGTGATGTGCGACCTCTGACCTCGGTTTCAAGGGGCCCTGCAGGCCCCACTCCCACTCTCTCAGATGGCCGCAAGGAGACCCAATCTGCCGATGGAAGATGAGGCCACGTGGAGCAGAAGACAGCCAAGCAAGCTATGTGAATCACCAGGCGGGTGGCAGCAGCCACGTCTGACCACGCAGCCCCGGTGAGCCACCAAATCACTACAGCCACGTGAGTGATCCCACGCCATCCCACAGAAGAATCACCAGCTGAGCCTAACCCAAACTGCCCTGCCCAAGGATCAGGAACGTGTAAATGCTGTAACCAGATCCCACCCCTTCGGGCATGAAAGTGGGACCATCTCCCCATTATTCTCCACCTCTTCGGCCCCCAGTACCACCCTCACTCCTGACAGGTCAGTAACAATGCCAGAGAGAAGCCCCATTCAACCTGCTCACCCTCACCACAAGCCTCGCAGGTGGCTGACCGCGGTATCACCATTTGACAGGTAGGGCACTGAGGCCGAGGGAGGTTAGTGGACCTGCCCAAGATCTAAAAGGCGGTAAGAGGAGGGAGTGGGCTTAGAACCCAGATTTATCTGACACCGGACCCGCTGTCACGGAGCCTTTTGCTAGTCCGCTCCGCTCACTCATTCATCCAAGATAAGTTTATTGAGAGTCTTTTATGTCCAGTGCTTGGAAAGATGAACAAAAGAGACGTGGTCCCTCTCTGAATATAGCTATTCAAATAGAGTCGCCATCCACGGTGATCCTGGGCTTTGTGTTCGCTTCAGTGATGAACACAGCGTGGATGTGAAAGTGGCTGTTTGTTCCGAGTATAAACCAGGATTGTGCTCGGCTGTCACAGAAAACCCACTCCCGTGGCTTGTCCAGCTAAGCTGTCATTTTCCTCAGAAGACCCTGAAGACAAGAGTCCCGGGTGGACAGCAACAGGATGGCATCATCTGTCTTTCTGCCACGCTGTCCCTTCCCGAGACAGGGTTTGTGGCCGTGGGCTTGCTACCACTGCGCTGGTTGGGGTCACGGGCCCACTCCTGGCCCGATCCCTGCGGCCGGAGAGACCGTGTGTTACACTTAGCCCAGCCTGGGTCATGGGCTTCCTCTGTGGACAGAGGATGGGTCTGTCAGACAAAGGGGGAGGCCGGGAGCAGGAGAAAGGAGTTACAGGTTGTGTTTTCCCAACAATATCTCCCACCCACACGCTCTTGTTATAGTAGGATTTTTCTGCTCCTCCCAAAAGAAGTGGGGACTAGATCTCTTTCCCTTCAGTTGGAGCGGGCTTGTAACAATGGCCAAAGTAACTCTACCCTAGATCTGGTGCTGGGTCATAAAGGTGATGCACCTTCTACCCACTTCTCTTGGGACGCTTCCTCTTGGAACCCGGCTGCCACGGAGAGGTCACATGCTGGTGCCCAAGTGAGGTCCCATCAGCCCTGTGAGTGAGAGAACCTTCAGCAGATCTCAGCTCCCAGCCACTGAATCACCCTCAGACGCCGAGCTGCCCTACCTGAATCTACATAGAGCACAGACCCGCTGTCCCTGCCAAGCCCTGCTCAGATTACAGATTTGGTTGTTTTTTTTTTTTTTTTTTAGATTTTATTTATTTATTTGACAGAGAGAGACACAGCGAGAGAGGGAACACAAGCAGGGGGAGTGGGAGAGGGAGAAGCAGGCTTCCCGCGGAGCAGAGAGCCCGATGCGGGGCTCAATCCCAGGACCCTGTGATCACGACCTGAGCCGAAGGCAGACGCTTAACGACTGAGCCACCCAGGCGCCCCCAGATTACAGATTTGTCATGATGATGCATGATTTCCTTTTTCTTCTGGTAGTTGGTTAGGCAGTAGGTTACTGCCTAACCAACAAGAGGAGGTGAGCACGGGTGAAGGACAGGCGTGCTCAACCACATCCTTTCTTCTGGGAGGTGAGGGCCAAAGGGCAGCAGGCACACAGAGATGGAAGGAGAAAGGCACAGAGATGCCAGGCTCGCTGGTAGCAGAGCAAGGGCCTGGGGCCTGGGTGTGCTGTTTCTTGCAAACATGAAAGAATCTAAGCTGACCGTTTGGTTGCAGGCTATAGCTGGATCGGAAAAAAACCAGAGACGGTATTTCTGGGAGCAGTGGAGTGTAAAACATGGGATTCGTGGGGCTAGCCCCAGAAAACGTTTGCTCCCCATCCTGCTGTGCCTCCTCTCTGACCAGGTGGAACCAGACCCACCCACATTCTTGCACCAGCTCTGGCCTTGGGCCCAACCCATCCTGGGGACCAGTGGCTCTGTGACAGACTATGCTCTCGGGCCTCCATCTAAGTCCTGCCGTTCGCCGCTCTGTTCCCTTGGCTCTGGACATAACCTTGTTAAACTCTTATCATTCCTAATTATTTTTTTCCTGTAAATTCAAGTTTGTAATAGTCATATCATCTGAGAGTAATGATGGCTTTGTTTCTTCCCAACCCTGAGAGTTTTTATTACTTTTCTCATTCCCTTATGCTGGTAGCTGCCCCCGTACAATGTTGAACAGAAAGAAGAGCCGTCCTTGCCTTGCCCCTGATTTTAAAGACACTGCTTCAAATGGGCACTGTTAAGAATGGTATTTACCAAAGCATTCTGGTAGGTGTGCTTTATCATATTAAGAAAGGTTCATTGTGTTCTTTTTAAGAAATTAAAAAAATTTTTTTATTTTTATCTTAAGTAGGCTCCATGCCCAACGTGGGGCTTGAACTCACGACCCTGAGATTAAGAGTCATGTGCACCGGTCACTGAGCCAGCCAGATGCCCCAGGTAACATTTAATTCTGTTCTTAATTTACCAGTTTTTAAGATAAAAAGATGTTGAGTTTTAGCCACTGCTCCTTCTGCATCGGTGCAGATGATCACCTGGTTTTTCTCCTTTAATCTGCTACTGGGATAACTGACATTTATAGATTCTCAAATATTAAATCACTCTTGTAACCATGGTGTAAATTTACATTTTGTTTTGAAGCATCACCATTCTGTATGGCAAAGATTGGGTTTGCCAGTATTGTAAGACTTTTGCGTCTATGTTCACGGGTAATGTTGACATATAATTTTCCATTCTCCCACTATTGGCATCAGTATTCTTTTAGTATCAAGACTACACTGGCCTCAGAGAATGAGTTTGGAAATATTCCTCCTTTCTGTATTTGCTGGAAGAGTTTGTGTCAGACCACGACGGTAGACTTTAAACGTCTGGTAGAACTACATCTGTAAAATGCACTGGGCCCAGTGTTTTCTCTGTGGGAGGATTTGGAACGACTGTTCAGTATCATCCTTGGTTGCAGGACTGTTCAGACTTCCTCCTTTGTGAGCTGGTTTTGGCTGATATGTTTTTTCTAATACTGTTTCCATTTCCCTGCTGCTGCCTGCACTGGAAGAATCCTTATCTGGCCAGCTCTTGGGGACGGTCCAGCCTCCTGAATCTGAGCTGCCCTCGACTCTCTGGGGAAACCCAGTCTCCTTCTGCTCCTTTCTTCCTATGTTGGCATCTGAATCAGGATGATGCGGGCTGCAGGTAGCAGAGCGTTGGGCTAAAAATGGCTTAAACAGCAAAGAATTTTTACGATTTAGTGTGAGCAGCTCAGAGTCGGGCAGCTCCAGGGCTGGTTCGGGAGACTAGGGTGCCACTGAGGACCCTGCCTCTTTCTTTCTGCTCCCTCATCCCCGGCACATTCGTCTGCACACGGAACACGACAGCTGCTGTCCCTATAGGCATCACGTATGTGGACACGGAAACACCCAGGAACAGGCACAGCTCAAGCTTTGCAAGACTTATTATGGGGGAGGAAAGCATCCCCCCAAAGCAGCCCCCACACCAGGCCCTATTGGCTAGGGTCAGGTTCTGACGGAGGTCTTCACCTCTACAGTGGGGGGCAGGCCTTGTGGCCTGGAGGGGGAGGGGCGCTGGGCAGGAAACTGCGCCTGCCCCAGCACCCTCGGGCTTCACCCATGGACTGTCCCAGCTGACCCTCTCCTGACCTCTCTGGCCTGCTGCCACCCAGGCCAGCCCGACAGAAAGTACCAGCACCCATGGTGTGCCGGTAAATGTTTAACAACAGGCTCTTGGGGCGGGGGGCCTCATTTGAAGGTTTGCAGATTTCCAGGATATAAAGACTCCCACTTTGGTTGATTTCAAGCTACCAATCAAAGTCATTGACTGCAGAGTTGGGAAGAGTGCATACAAGCACACTCCAGAGCATACCTCACTAAAACCCACTGGATCCTATAAATGGGAGCTGGGTTGAAGGGGGACGCCCTGCCCTAGCCAGAGAGCAATAATTAGGCATTAAAGGGGCTGCCCTCCGGTGAATGAGACCATGTGTTGAGCACCTACTCTGGACTAGTCAGGTACAAAACACTGTCTTGATTCCTCTTGACTGTCCATTAACTCAACGAGGAGATGGAGATGCAGAGATGCTAAGGCACACGGGGCCTTGTATGGAACTGGATCCCAACTCAGGCTTGTCCCGTCCACGTCCTTCCCCAACAAACAAAGGCCCACATGCGGCATGGACTCAGCTCACTCTCGTTCAGCCCCCAGGATGTGCCGGGGGTAGTGCCGTCAAAGGGGAGTGTTATTCATAAGAGCCCAAAATGTGGGGAAAAAACAACTATCCAGCAACTAATAAACGGATCAATAGTGTGGTCTACCCAGTGGAGTATCATTCAGCCGTGAAGAGTAATGAAGTCACGACTCTGGCTGCAATGGGGATGAACCCCGGAAACATGCTGAACATGGGGATGAACTGAAACATGCAGTCAGTCATGATGGACCAGGCATGGTGTGACGCCACGTACGGGAAATGTCCAGAACACACAAATCTACAGGGACAGAAAGTAGATCAGCGGTTCCAGGGGCTGAAGGGAGGGGGAGTGGAGAGTGACTGCTACTGGATATGGGGCTTCTTTTGGGGGTGATGAAATTCTGGAAGTAGGTAGTGATGATGTTTGTGCGACTGTCTGAATATCCTAAAAGCCACTGGATTATAAAGTGAACAAAGTGCAGGATTAATTGAAAAGGGATTCTGCACACACACACACACACGCACACACACAAGCACACACCCAGCTGAGGCCTTCTACAAACCTCTTGTGATCACTGAGTGGGACTGGCCAAGTCGCCCGGGGTCCTGGGCTAAGGAAGCACTTCACATGCATGTTTCCCACTAAGTCCCTCAACCCCCCTTCAGGTGGGTCGGATTATTAACCCCATTCCACAGGTGAGAAAACAGAGGCTCAGAGTGAAATTAAGCAACTGGGCAGTTGACAGCAAGAGTCAGGACTTGGACCCTGGTCCACTGGACTCCAAAGTTTATGTTCCAAATGCTTCACTGTTGTAAAGTGAGCTGTGGGTTGCTGGGGGACTCCTCTTTCCTCCTCCAGGATGCTGGTTCGAGTGACTCTGCAGCTCACAAGGCTACCTAGCCTGGGAGCAGCCCCCCATCTCTCAGCAGGAAGGACTGAGTGCTGGAAGAAAGGGCCCTCTGTTGCGGGAAAGAAGCCTGTGCTAAGAGGACAGGGTCTCCGCTCTGACACTCAGTGCTATGGCTACACCGCTGGGTGACCTAGGTAAGCCCCATCCCATCTCCAGCCTCATTTTGCTTACCTTAAAAAATGAGGGACCCCACACATCACTGGTCCTCAACAGGGGCACTGCTCTCCCCTAAGGAATATTCTGGAAATTTGCAGGTCTTCCATGAGTGGGACAATTCCCCAAAATGGAGAATTCTCCCAACCCCTCCACTTTCCAGTGTCCCACCAGACCTTCATGGAAATGAAAGATCTTCTTGGGATTTATGGGTCAAGAACCTAGCTCCGTTTTCTGTTTGTCTGCTTTTTTGCAGAGCTGTAATGTGCACTGGGTCATCCAGGACCACAACTACTGTGCAGTCAAGGGGAAATGGTTGCTTCTATTTGGACTTGGCAAGAGTCGGTCACCATTTTGGAAAATCACATCACCGGAACAATGCCTCCATGGGACACACCTGTGTCACCAAGCTTCTCCCTCTGGTGCAAGCGACTGACCACTGTGTTGTCTAGTAGGGTCAGCCCCAAACATTTATCTTTGAAATCCATACTGTTTAATTTTAGATGACCTCTCCTCTATGTTACAGTTAGGGCCTCATGATGGTTGTTTTTTGCAAGGGGTGTGTGTCCTATGAATTTCATTTCAGAATAAGAAAAAGAGCATTTGAAAAAAATTTTAAGGTGTTAGTTAGGGCTGAAATAGGTCTGGGGACCACTGAGCTGTTTGATTTCTTCAGATCCCTTCCAGCTTCTAAATAATGAAACCTGACCACAGAACACTTTTTCCACAATTCTAATAAAACCGAGTGTGTAGTGCCTTTTAAACAATTTCAAAACTGTCGCTGCACCACAGTGGCCCATGTGCGTCCAGAAGCTGGTCTCGACTAACTGACCCTGTGGACTCTTGAGAGGCTTCCTTCTGTGCCCGTTAGATCACCAGCTCATCGGTAACCCACACTCACAACCAACTTCCCTTGTGTGCTTCCTTCTCACCTCAAGAAAGAAAAAAGCCAATACCCCAGACTCAAACTCTTTCTTATGCCATTTCTTTGTGCTCTAACAAGTTCAGTGCCTAACTGGAATGTTTACTGAAAGAAAAAAATAAAATAAAAATAAATAGAAGACGATTTCCGAGGAAGTCAGAAAGTTCCGATTTTTGTTCTGATTTTCCTAATTTTGCTGTGCTTGAGTGAGCTCACGCTGTGTGCCATTCCTTCCTATTAATTACTGCTCCCAGGCTTATCTTCTCTCATCTCTTCCCTAGCTTATTATATTCTAACGGCAGCTAGCAGAAGGGTTTGGGCACCGCCTTTCCCATCTGCGTGGAACAGAATGTTCAGAACGGCTGGTGTCAGGGATGCCACGCAGAACTGGCAGATGTGCCAGGGAGTGGAAAAAGGCAAAAGTGAGGAGGTGAGGAGCAGAACCCACCAAAGCCAGGCAGGGGGCAGACCAGGGGAAGGGGCACTCCGTGTTGAAGAGTGGCCCCCCCCCGCAACATTCGCATCTGCCTGAAACCTCAGAATGTAAGCTTGTTCGGAAACAGGGTGCTTGCACTGCAAGACTCTGCACCCACTTAGTCAGGCTCTGAGGAGGTCGTATGGGACTGGGGTGTGCCCTAAGATGGGCCTGCTTCTTGTAAAGGGAGGACAGGACACAGAGAGATACGGAGGGGAGGCCAGGTGGCGGCAGGGGCAGACGGTGGAGGGACACGGTCACAAGCCACGGGACGCCAGGAGCCCCCAGAAGGTGGAAGAGGCAGGCAGGACCCTCCCCTGCAGCCTCCAGAGGGAGCATGGCCCTGCCCACACCATGACTTCAGATTCTGGCCTCCAGAACTGAAAGAATACATTTCTCTTGTTTGAAGCCCTCTGGTTTGTGGTAATTTGTATGGCGGCCATAGGAAGCTCTTCCAGGGCTTACGATGGAAAACCAAGAAGGTAAGTGTTGTGGACTGAATGTTTGTGTCCCCCGCCCCTCGGCCACATTCTTATGTGGCAACCCTACCCTTGATGTGACATGACGAGGCGGGGCCTTTGGGATGTGCTATGGGTTAGGTGAGGCCATAAGGATGGAGCCCTGGGAATGGGACCCGTGCCCTTCTGAGAGTGGGGAGGGGCTTGCTGCCCCAGCTCTGTCCCCCATCATGGGAGGATACAGTCAGAGGTCACCAGAGCCCCACCATGCTGCACTCTGCATCCAGAACTATGGGAAATAAATGTGTTGTTTATAAGCACCACCAACCCCCACCCCAACTTGTGGTATTTTGTTGGAGCAGCCCAAGCCGACTAAGATAATAAGTAGGCTGACCCCATCCGCTCCACCCAGCCACCAACTGCAAAGTTGATTTTGAGAACCAGAGTGGTGTGCAGGATGGAGGAAGGACCTGCTGGGCTCTTGCCTTGCTGAAAGGTTGGGGGGGGGTGGTTGTAGACTCACTGAGTCCTGGGTGTATGTCAGCCCAGGCTGGTTGAGCCACATCCTTCTCCCCTCTGGTCATGCTTGATACCAACAGCGGCCGGCATTTACTGAGTCCTTCCTACGATCCTGGCAGTAGCCAAGTGAAAAATACGAATACTGACAACTGCATTCTTTATAACCTACTGATAATTCTATTCATAAATAGAATGAGTTGACTCCATATTTTATCCTCAAAACAATTGTATTTCATCAAATATTAGACGCCAGGAGATGTAAGATACATCGTTATGTTCTATACTATTTAGAATCAAAGAAACTTCCAGTGAAACACGTCCTTACTTGTAAATACATTCCAATTTTAGAGATGTTAACACGTGAATCTTCAAATCGATGACACGTGGTGCTATTGTCACCCCTATTCTATGGATACGAAAATCGAAAATCAAGGCCAAGTTTACGCCACTCAAGAGCCACAATGAAAGCCACTGGAAGTTTGGCTCTGGGGCCCGAGCTCTTAGGGTACACACTGCACTTCCCACAGAGAATACTACCAACTCTACAGCTTTGAGAGTCTTAGGCCGAGTCTCCTGGTTGTCACTCAAGGGCCATTCTCCCCCTTTTTCTTTAGCATTACAAACCTCGAGTTTCAGTGAGCACACGGTCACTGGCTACAAACTACACTTCCCAGCCCCCTTTGCAGCTAGCTGGGGCCATGTGACTGGGTTCTGGCCAATGGGATGTAGGCAGAAGAAAAGAGTAAAACTCCTGGGCCTTGTCTTTACAAAGAGGAGGGGGCGCCCTTTCCCTCCTCTGGCTTCCCTCTTTGCCCTGGCTGGAACGCAGACGTGCTGGCAGGAGCTGGAGCAGCCGTCTTAGGTCTTAGGGTGGATACTACTTATTGGGGTTGGCAGCGCAACAAGACAAGATATAAAAGAGCAGCTAGGCTTGTCACGTTAGCCTGAATTGTTTAGTCTTGGGCAATTGTGAGAGAAAGAAAGAAACCTCTTCCTTGGTTAAGCCACTGTTATTTTGGCCTCTGTTCGAGCAGCCGAGATGTAATCCTAAATCATACACACCATTGTGTGCCGGATGCTGCCCGGGAGGTTCGGTCCCTGCCCTCTAAGAGCTGTGGGCTCACTGAATGAGAATGTATATAAAACACCCAATGCAGTGCTGAGTGCAGAGGAGGCCCTGGGGAGAAAAAAGTCAGTTCCTCACATAAACATGGCTAACTGAGGCATCAGTTTGCATATTGTGACGTTCTCCTGCTTTCTCCGAATCCTACCCAGATATGGCTGGAAAAGCAGCATGACTCTCATTTTGCTGGGTTCCTCTGCCCAGCGCCCTACCACATACACCTTAACAAATACGACGTTTTCTTGGTAGGCAGAGCAATTCACAACAAAGCTGTGGGGCTGCCTTTACACCCCAGAATGCTTATGCCTTCCTCGAATAGCCACACCCCTCTTCCTTCCTGAGCCGCTCGTGGCCAAGTCCCTGCAGTCCTCACCAGGCCAGAGTGGGGCTCACGACCCAGCCTGAGGGCCAGGGCTCTTCAGCCCTCTGGCCACAGCAGCCGCTTTAGATGAGACTCGTGCCCAAGCTGAATCAGCCTGCAGCTTTACTAAGAACTGATACTGGATGTTGGGGGAGGGAAGATCTGGCTCCTCACTTAAGATTTGGAGCTGCAGTGGTCATGAAATCTATTGCAGTTGCTACAGCTACGTAACAAATTACCCCAAGCCTAGTGACGGAAGACCACCATTTACTATGCTTATGGATCCTGTGAGTCAGGACAAAGCACAGCGTGGATGATCCTGCTGCTCCACAATGTCTGGGGCCTCAAAGCTAGAGTCTGGAATTTACTGAAGGCCCAGCCTTTCATATGGGGCAGTAGTTGCTGTCAGCAGGGGCCTCAGGTCCTCTCCATGTGGTCTCTTTGTGAAGGCCAGCCTGGGCTTCCCGACAGCATGGTTGCTGGTTTCCAAGGGCTAGTGTCCCCAAAGAGAGCAAGCCAGGTAGACGCTGCATGCCTTTTAAGGCCTAGCCTCGGGAATTACATGGAACTTCCACCAGTGTCTGTGGACAGAGGCAGTTCAAAGGGCATTCAAGGTCAAAAGGAGGGACCATAAACCCCAGCTCCTGATGGAAGTATGTTAAGGCCACATTTTAGAAGAGTGTATGGGATGCGATGTGTGTAGATGTGGCCAAATTTGGAATACACAACAACATATCACAGAAGCCTAGAGCTACTACCACCCCTAACCAAATGTTGAGGCTATCTACAAAATGAGGCCAACACAGAGGAAAGCAGAGCAAAGAGAAGGAGAGCCCCCTGGATTCAGTTGTACCTGAAGCTTGACTCACCAGTAGATTGTCTTTTCCAGAGAGTGAGCCAATAAACATTATTTTTCCTTTAGAGATCTGGGTTGAATTTCTATCATTTGCAGCCAAAAATGTCCCAAGCAACATATAGACTGTAAGCACGGAAAAGCTCGGCCAAGGCAGGACTCCAGCAGTTAGCAGCATGAAGCACTTGCCTGTGCTCTGAAATGACGCTTTCCTCTGCTCTTGGCTCACCAGAGTCTCCAGGCCAGCACCCCCAGTATGAATTTGCCACTCCCTTTAGAGGGTAAGAATTGATGACAGTCAGTTTTTTGCTTGGCTTAGGCTTAAGCAACCAAAATGTTCCCTTTTGCCACGAATGCAATACAGGGTAGCATCTGGAAAGTGCGATCCAAATGACCCAGATCAAGGTGATGGTTAGCACAAGAGAGAGCAACCCTGGGGCCTGGAACATTTCTCCAGGCTCATCCTGCAGGGAGATGCCAGGCCTTGGGCAGAGAATAAGAGCACTGTAGCTGGCATCTGCTCTGTGCCAAGCATTGGTGTCTGCCCACCTTACTCCCAATCTTTACAGTAATCCTGCAAGGGAGGTCTTGTGTTACCAAGGAGGAAACAGAGGCGGAGAGAAGCCACGCAACTTGCCCAAGATCCACACCAGGAAGCTGTGAAGCCAGACGTGTGGGTTTCTGACTGCCTGAATTCTTTCATGCTAAGCTAGTGGGGCTGGGAGGAAACCGGCGCAGGGCGTTCTAGGCGAGATGGACCACATGCTTGCCTCTGCGTGGGGAGGGAGGTCACGTGGCCGGAGCAAGGAGGGGAGGGGCTCATCACGGAAGCAGATGCTGACGAGGGGGCTTGGTCAGAGAGGGTGGTCAGAGGGGCAAGGGCTGGCATCCTGCCAAGGCCATTCTTCGGTGACCTATGTGTAAATCGAGGCCTGGCCACTCTGAGCAGGGTTTCGGTTGCTGGTTGGTGGCTGTCGACCGGCTCCTGCTTGCCAGCCTCTCTGTTTGGCACTTGGCTGGGTAGACAGAAATGAGTCACACCCCGGTCCTGCCTGAGCCCCCCTCCCTCTTCCTGGGGCGCAGGCTGCCTGCCAATCTGAAATAAGCAATGCGTGGCCCGAGGGTTCAGGATCTGGGAGGGGAAGGAGCCCTGGGACAGGTGCTCCTGCTGGAGGACCTCAAGCTTTGCGGGGTGGACCCTGGCGGGGGCCCCGGACTTCAGAGACCTGGGTGGTCCCGCTGCCGTCAATGGACTGAGGTCCAGGGCTGGCTGCCCCTCTGGTGAGCCACCTGGCCCTGGGCAAGTCCCTTCCTCTCTGACTCTCAGGTGCTCGTGTATAAAATGGAGCAAACTGATACCTGCAGCACACTGACCTCCTCCACCCCAGGCCTCTTGCTGATCCTACTCCCAGATCCTGGGCGCTGTGCTGCTCCTGTCTGACCTGTAATTGGGTATCCACCTTTCCTTTCTGTTCGGTAAACTCGCCCGTCTCCACCCAGTAACCCCCACCCCTGAACCCAACATGGTTAGCAAGAGTCAACCCCAAAATCCTGGATAACAGAGTGACCCAGGTGGGCATCGTGCCCCGCCCCACACAACTGCTAACATCCCACAGGGGACCGGCATCCTTGCCTCAAAGACTGCAAGGTGCTTTATCTGCTCCTGGTGGTGGCCAGATCCCCCCCAGTCCCCAGAGCCAGGCAGAAGGGACACATGTCGGGGAGGAGGGGGGAGGGCCCAACACAGGAAGTGTGGCCAAGGAGCACCCTTACAGTCTGAGTGGGGCACTTTCCAGAAGTGGGATGGGGCCTCATGTGTCAGAGCTGCTGGGGAAGGCAAGGCAGGATGTGATTAATGTCGGCCGTGGGTGTGACAGCCCGCCAGCCTGCCAGCCCGCAGTCTCATTGTTAGAGCAGAACAAATGCAGCCCCCCGCCTGCTCCCCTGCCTGCTGCCTGCCCAGCTCTGCCCTGCGTTGAGTCCCCCTCCTCCCTTGGGGTGTACAAACCCACAGTGCCAGGCTCTTAAAAATAGCATCCTACCCAAAACGTAGGCATGAGACGGAACTCCAGAAAAGGAGAAAGCGTCTCCTCCCTTGACTTGGAGCACGTGGACTCTGAGCGAGCTGTGCCTGGCGCTGACAAGGGGCCTCTCTCCATGCCTTCTGTTCCGTGTGGGGAAGGGAAAGCCCATGTGGTAAGCTCCCCCGCCTAAAGCCAGCACCACGCTTCAATGGGGCTGCTGCGTGGGGCATCACTCCTCGCACCCAGGGTCGCTCTGTGCCCTGGCCGTGAAGGAGGCGCTGACCCGAGGAACAGACACTGGGAGCTACTCATTTCCTACCTTCCTCCCAGAAGGTCACCACAGGCTGGCTGTGACCTTGGCCTCTCCAACCAGCCTCTCCCGTGGGGTCAGTGACCCACCTGATTGCAGTTTCTGCCATTTTTTTTCCCTCAGCTTTGTTGATGATAGTGAAAAACCAGAAGGAGCTAAAACATCCAAAAATCAGGGTCAATCAAGGTAATTATGGTGAAGGCACCAAAGAGTACCCTGTGGTCTTCCAGAAGCCTCTTCAGAACACCCCATTTCTTTGAGTCTGAGACACTGTCATTTGTCACCCCGATCGCCCATCCCGTGACCCCCCTCAGGGGAGAGAGAGAGAGAGAAGAAGAAGCTGGTACATTTCTTTTGACAATGATTCTAAAACACATCCCTATTTCAGAAACATCAAAGTGTGGGAAAATATGCAATCTGGTGAAACGGAATGATTTGGAGAAAATGTTCTCGATACATTTTTAAGTTTAAAAGAAGTGGGTTAAGCAACATCATGCCCAGTCTTAAGAAAAACTAGCACGCACCTACAGACGTACGCTGTGCTCATTCAACAGTGATTCGAGTCTATGAGACACGCGAGCCTACAAACAGGCCCGAGGGACACGTAACAAAAGCTATAGCAGTGTGCGTCTCCAGGCACCAGGGCTACGGGTGCTGTGGGTTCTCTTCCTTGACGTTTTCTGCATTTTCCGATTTTCTGATTTCACAGTCAGGTGACTAAAATCCCAGTGGTTCCTGCTTCTGCCCACCCCCCTTGTTTCCGTGCTCACCTGTGCAGAACGCCCTGCAACGGGGACCCATTCAGGCCTCACAACCCCCTGTGGCAGCAGGAATCCTTGTTGTTGCCATTCTGCAGGTTGGAAAACTGAGACTCAGACAGACTGAGTAATTTTTCCGACGTGGTGGAGCCTGGTTTCAAGCTCCGGTCAGCACGATTCCAGAGCAGAAGCTCCTAACCGTTATGTGTGGACAGGAGCCTCACTGCAGGCCCCGCATCTTCATGCCACAGGGCATCTAAGGACAGTGCCATCTCCCTGCTGGCCAGGAAGGGAGGCCTTGATGTGGAGCCCAGAGAGGGTCCCTCACACGGCTACCGAAAGGCAGGGAGCTGGGGCTCGAGTCCCCCAGCCCCTTCGGTCCTGAGCCACTAACGTGTTTTGTGGCATAAAATGAGCATGATCAGGTTGAGAAAACCAAGACCCAGACCACTAGCCCAGCCTACCCAGCCCCTCTTGCAGGCGGACATAGGAAACGGATATTCCCATAGCACCACATGAGGATGCTTTGGCAAACCCCCCTGCACCCCTTTTCATGGTGTATTCTTGTCCTGCTGAAAGGAGTCTCCAGCTTCCCCAAGAGATAAACATTCCTGACATCATTTCTTCTCAGCTGGGCAGCCGAGGGAGCAGCTGGGAGCCCTCCAAGCAGGGGGGTAGGGAGCATACTCGTTTGCTGGCACTTAGCTGAGAATCTTTTCTCTAGGAGACCCCAAGAAACCGCTCCAAACAAACAAAAAGGCTGCTGGGGAAACTGGTGGCCAGGAACCCCGGGGCAGCCACTGCAGGCCTAGAGAGAAGGATAGAGTCAGCAAATTCCAGTGTCGCTGGTACTGGGCATCGCCACCAACCACGGAGCTCCCCGAGGCACCGGGCTGTGCATCCATGGCAACAACCCGAGTGGGGCAGGATGGTCCCATTGTCCAGGCGAGGGAAGCTGAGGCTCCGAGAGGTGAAGGACAGCACCACGGCCAGAACGCTGCCTAAGCTCAGAACGATGCTCTCCCAACTCTGTAATGTCCCTCGGGTCTCAGACTCCTTTGGGGATGCTGTGGAAGCCATATACCCTCTGCTTAAAAAAAAATTGCGCTCAGGCTTTTCATGTAAAACATGGCAGATAAATTCAGGGAGGTCACGCTCTCCTCCAAGGTCTTTGATAAGAATCTCTGTCAACTGTCTAAACACATTCACCTCCACCCTGTGTCCCTGGGCCAGCACGGTGGTCAGGAGAAAGGGGCAGGGGTAAGGATGTTCGTCTCCACCTGCTACCATAGCCTTGGAGGGGAGAAGGACCCAGAACTGTGTTTTCCCTGTAGCGGCCCTGTGCTCATAGGACCAGGACTCTGTGCACAGTGGGAGAGCCAGATCTGGCCCCCCCTCCAACATTTCTGGCTATCAGGAGCTCCAGTCTCACCCCCGTTTCTAAACTTGTAAGACTTATGTCAGACTTCGGACCTCCAGAATGGGGAAACAGATATGTGTGCTGTCTTAAGCTCCGGAGTTTGTGGGCATTTATTACAGCCACCACAGGAAACCAAGGCACCCCCTGAGAAACAAACCTTTGGGGCTGCTCTCCCGGTTTCCCCGCACAGAGCAAGCAGGCCCACAGACCTGGAAGCCAGTCCCCATAGGAAAATTTAAGCTCTCCTTTCGAAGAACACCAAGATGTCAAGTGACCCCTAGGAGATCGGTCTGCTTTATCTGAACCCGCCGTGGCCACCCCCCAATCGCTGTGAGAAAGCGTCACTGATCACAGGCGCCAGCCACTTGCAGGCTGCTGTACTCATGGTCCCTGAGCCACACAGCAGCCCATTACGCAGATAGTAAAAGTGAGGTGCAGGGAGACTGAGTGGCATGCCCAGGGCCACGCAGCCACAGACCCAGGTTCCCCAGGCTCTGGGCTCTTCCAGCTCGCTCTCATTTCCAACACAGCCAACTGTGAATGAACGCAGACATGATGAAGAGGGTGCTGGTATGGTCACCGCAGGGCGGAGGCGGGGCACAGGCAGTGCCGCGTGCATGCCCAGAGGCGCGGCGCCTCAGTTATCTGTGGCAATGGGCCAGTGACAGTGAGATAATCCAGGGGTGCTCCTGCCACACCAGAGACAGCCCCTCAAACCTCCCAGAGGAGCTGATGGGGGACACGGAACCAACAAGTCCCTTCCCTCACTCCGGAGAACCAGCCCCGGGGTGGATGGGAAGGCAGAAAGTGTCCCGAGAGGCCACAGAGTCCATCCCCGCTGGTAAAGAGATGAACCAGGCAGACTTGGCCTCAGACAATGCTGGAAGGTGCCCAGGGGGTCATCTGGGCTAGCTGTATCTGCCCAGCTGTGAAATGACTGATTACAGAGCACAGACATGATCAAAAGCTGGCTCTCATGGAGTATGGTGGCCCCCGCGATGATGATAAAGGGTGACAACAGCCCAGTCATGATATGAGCCCCACTCCACCCACACCTCATATTGCACGGCCACGCAGCCTCGTGGAGACAGAGCTGGGGTCAGACAGATCCAAGTTAGAAATCTGGCACGAGGGTATACCACAGCTGACTTCCTGAGCCTCACGGTCCTCCTCCGCAAATAGAACCCTCATTTTGTTCTGGCTTCCACACTCTGCACGTCCAGGACTTCAGGACAGGCAGATGGCATATCCTGATGGATCAAGGGCCATCACGATGGCTCTAGTCCTCTTGTCTGCTGTTACTTTCAACACAGATATGTGACACAACCTAGCCAATGAGCAGAGGGGCTTCAGTGAAAGATTTTTTTTCCCTTAAAATTGATACACAAAGCAAGATAATCTTTCTCCTTCTGTTGGAAGCTGTGTGTGATGCCTGGAACAGCCGCAGCCACTTGTGAGGTCAAGGCTGACACTCAGAGGATGGCACAATGTATGAACAGAAGGAGGCTGGGTCCTCGATGGTGTCTGTGAGCCAGGGCATTAACCAACTCTAGAGCCTTCCTGTCTCAGGACTTTTTGGCTTTTTGAGCTGCTAGTTAGCAGGTTACATGGATAACATCACATGCCAGTGTCAGAAGCATGGATGGGTAGTGAATAGGATGTATTACTGTCAAATGTTATCATACATTTAATACAGAAAAACGTGGCCAAACACAGGTGATGAAAAATATGAAGATGTTGTGAATCATACCAACCATTTTCTACATTAGCAATCAGCTCCCAAAGGTAGGTTGATAAGTAGACTGGCTGGGTGATCCCCAATGGCCCCTTTGCCTCTTTTCTCATCTGCTAATTAAGTTAACCTCACATGACCACCAAATTCTCTTCCAGATCAAGTCTTGCCCGTCCTGGGATTCGCACTATGTTATAAGGAAATATTAACAACATTTTGGAAAAAAATTCCACTCTGCAAGCACGAGGGTAGAAACATAATTACACATAACAAATCATCTCTGATAGACAAGATACTGTACTAGTTGGAGAAATTAGCATGGTACCACAATCTTTACAAAAGAAAAGGGAGAGCTTTGGAAGAAGCACTGCAAAAACTTATTTGGCAAGTCAGAACAACCATCAGCAAACATTTAATAAGTGCCTACTGTATACAAGGCGTCCATCTAGAGCTGGAAACCCAAAGTGACAAACACGTATCGGACCTAGTCTCTGTTCTCGGGGAGCATAAAATTTAGTTAAGGCTCTAATAGATGTGTGTCAACAAGACTGACCTTCCCTTGGGATGCGCTGGCATGGCCTTCCCGCATTTCACAGCCAGGGATGGTTCTGATGGTTCCGTACCAATGTTTTTGTGGCACGCTGTCCCTGCGTGAAAGAGAGTGAGTCTCAGCACCAAGGAGCCAATGCATGAAAAGAATCACACGTATGGCATGTGGACCAGTGGTTTAAAAAAATGTCAGCTATAGAAACAACTCTTCAAACAAAATCTGAAGCTGACGTCAAACACACATGACCTATGCAAGCATGCAAACACACATATGTATCCGGGCCGCTGTGGTTAACACGTGAGGGCAAGACCTCCACTCGGTCAGGAAACCTATAACGTGATTAGGGTCACAGAGTGGCCAGGACATGGGATCTATACTAGCCGGCTGTGTGCAGAGGGAACACAGCCTCTTTATCTGTGAAAAGAGAGCCGAGGGACACGATGCAGAGCACCGAGCCTCTGGCAGGTCCCCAGAAGGGCTGTGAGCTCTGTGACACCGGGATCACCTGAGCCATGTGGAAGAAACACTTCATGATGACCTTCCTCATTATTCAGCCTCCATCTGCGCCATTCTGGAGGGGACAGGGCAGCGGGACTGGGGACTGGGAAACCTTTGTGCAGGCCCCGCTCTGCCAACACCCGCTCTCCTTCCCCAAGGCCTGATCGCCTCCCTTGCCAGGTGAGGATAATGATCTATTGATTTCCAAGGCATGTCACAGGGTTAAATGAGGCATGAAAGTGCTTTGTCCCCTGGCATTTCTGCCTTTCCTGCTTTTGGTGCCAAAACCTTTAGCTTGGCCGGGCTCGGCAGGAGACACAGTGAGCTCCCAGCCTTGAGGCTTAGCACTGTCACTTAGCTGTCTGTCCTTTATTTTTTTTTTTTTAAGGTTTTATTTATTTATTTGAGAGAGAGAATGAGAGACAGAGAGCATGAGAGGGAGGAGGGTCAGAGGGAGAAGCAGACTCCCCGCCGAGCAGGGAGCCCGATGCGGGACTCGATCCCGGGACTCCCGGATCATGACCTGAGCCGAAGGCAGTCGCTTAACCAACTGAGCCACCCAGGCGCCCCCTGTCCTTTAAAAGTGACTTGAGACTCTGTGCTCTGTGCACCGAACCCACTGGATAAATGATGGCAAGTATGATAACATCCTGTTATTTTTGTTCTGTGACACAGAAATGACTTGGGCCAACACACACACACACACACACATACACACACACACACACACATCAGGGGGACTCGTTCGGCATCAAGAACTCATTCAGAGGCCAGGTGATGTGGAAGACTTCACACACACACACACACACACACACACACACATCAGGGGGACTCGTTCGGCATCAAGAACTCATTCAGAGGCCAGGTGATGTGGAAGACTTCACACACACACACACACACACACACACACACACACACACACACACACACACACACACATCAGGGGGACTCGTTCGGCATCAAGAACTCATTCAGAGGCCAGGTGATGTGGAAGACTTCACACACACACACACACACACACACACACACACACACACACACACACACACACACACACATCAGGGGGACTCGTTCAGCATCAAGAACTCATTCAGAGGCCAGGTGATGTGGAAGACTTCTCACCCTGGCCCTGTTTGCACTGTTTACAGCACCAAGCCTGTTGTGGGACCCCTACCTTCATCAGAACACAGAAAGAAGATGCTTCTAGAGATGCCACCAGCCACCATTTCTTGAGCACCTGCTAAGCAGTATCTCATCTCATTCCCCAGCCACCTTTTGAAGTAGATACTTTTACCTCCATTTTGCAGGGGAAGGGGGACACGGGAGAGGAGGCGAAATGCAAGCTGGGGGTGAGAGCCAGGATTAGAATCCGCTCCCTCTGACTTCTGCAGCTCCTGCCCTTAACCTCTCTGGTCCACCAGAGGGGAGATGGGCTCGGGAAGGCTACTGTGGGCAAACCATGGTATTGGCTAGGAATGCATTCAGCAGCACATCGCAGAGAGCCCGACTAACTTGAGCAAATGTGGGTTTATTTTTCAAAAAGGAGCTTGGTGGAACAGCTGGGTGGTGCCAGGCACGAAGTCTGGGCTGAGTGTCCCTCCTGTTCATCATCACAAGGTGACAAGATGGTAGCCGTGGCCCTCCAACACGTGGCTGCACTGTGTTCAAGAGAGCTCTGGTGGGCAGGGTGAAGAGCTTTGCCTGACGCAGTTCCCCTTCTGGTAGAAAAGCAGTTTCCCAGAAACCCCTTGTCAGGCTTTTACTTGAGTCTTATTGGCCAGAACTGGATCACAAGTTTACTCCTGGATACAAGGGAAGCTGGGCATATCTAGAAGTTTTGTTTTCCAACCTTCGTAGCCAGAGACGGTGAGAGAGAACGACCGGGAATGGCTTTCTGGTCGTTCACCAGCCCTGTTGAACACCTACCAAGTGGCTGTCCCCACCCTTGTCTTGGAGACTAGATGGGTGCCCTGGGGCTGTCATTACAAAACACCACGTATAGGGAGTGGGGTGGGGGGTTGCTTAGAACAGCAGAAATCTGTTCTCTCTCAGCCGTGGAGGCCACAAGCCCAGAGTCAAGGTGGAACAGGACCTCTCTCCCTCTATGGGAGCTCCTTCCTGCCTCTTCCAGCTCCCAGGGGCTTCTCATGTCCCTCTGTCTCTGCCTCTGTCCTCACATGACCTCTCCCCTGTGTGTCTCCTCTTCTAGAAGGATATTAGTCCTTGGATTAGGACCTACCCTCATGACCTCATTTCACCCTGATTACATCTGCAAAGACACTATTTCCAAAGTCACATTCACAGGTACTGGGGGTTAGGACTCCAAGACATCCTTTTTGGGGGACACAACCCCTAAGAGAGACCGTGTCAGCCTTCTGTCTTTGGGAGGGAATGTAAAGGACCACACCCGTTCCCTTCAGAGGCACAAAGACGTCTTCTTACAAGAGCAGACCCCACCCCCCCACCCCTGCTCCTACGGCCTCAGGTCAGCCTTGCCTGAGTAAGGGGTTTCAGATCCCCCTTTCTTCCTCACACCCCCCTTTCCACCAGAGGCCCTCCAGAGTCCTCTGCTGCAGGGGCTCATCTCTCCTCCTCCTGCCTGAGGGTCTTCTTGGACACATGAGTCCTAAAGCCTGTCAGAGACAAAATGGTTTTCAAACCCCTGAACGAACTGCTCTGCTCGACAGGGCCTTACCTCCCACCTGAAACCTGGCACTTGCCGTCCACGTGGCCCCTCAAAGTTCAGGGCTCCTGGGGTTACCTTTCCAGGGAGGGCTCAGCCCCTGCCCTGGCCCAGCACTGGTTACCTGTCCCCAGGTGACATGCCTGCGCAGCCAGAGCTGCGTGAACCCCTTCTCCAGTTCTCACCTTTGTGACGGGATGAGGAAATTGCTCTTGGAGGAACAGCCCAGGGGCATGCAGCTTCTCAACATGCAGCTCCAGTCGATGGGGCAGGAGCTCCTGGGAGCTGGGAAGTGACTTGCCCCCAAGCTAGGTGCACCTAGAGCAAAAAACTTTGCTGCTTGCTTCTTTTGGTAGGGGGGCAGGATGTAATTTTCTGGGCTGTCTCCCTGAAGAGGGAATTTATTATGTTAAAGGACTTTAGCATGATTCCTCCTGGTCCTAAAAACCTATAAAACATCAGGACAAAATGTGGTTAGACCCTCTCGGCTCCCTCGTCTTCAGTAACTGCTCAAAGCACAAGAAGAGGGGATGTGTGTCTGATTTCCATCAACCTCTGAAGCCACCGAGGACACCCCACGCTGAGTTCATGTGGTGCCTCTGTGTCTTTGCAGGGGCCAGAAGTTCCCGTGGGCGAGTGGCTGAACGCACGCAGGGGCTGGGGGAGGCAGAATGTGGGGTTGTCCGACCCCACACCTTCATTCCCCCTCATCATTCTCAGCATCCTCACCCCCAGACCTTCGCCAGGAGCAGAGCTATGTTAGTATGTGCGACCACAGAACCCACACACTCGAGAGGCCTGAAAGAGCACCCATGTATCATCTAGCAGCTGCACACGCCAGAAATTGGAATAGACTCATCTAGGATCTGCGCAGGGTCTCCTGGGCAGAGATCAAGGTGTTTGTGGCTGGGTCCTTGCCAGTGGGAGAATCTGCTTACAGGCACAGGCAGGTTGTGGCAATCCACTTCCTGGAGGCTGCAGGTCTGAGGACCCCTGTCTTTGCTGGCTGTTGGTCAGGCCCACCCTTTGCTTCCTTCCCACGTGGCCTGGTCTGTTTTATAAGCAGCAATGACATCTCCTGTGCCTCCTGACCCTTCTAACATCGCTGACACCCCATCTAAATATCCAGTCTCCGGGGCTGGGGGAGGATACATTTCTGTGGCTTTAAGCCACGAAGTTTGCGATAATTTATCTATGGCAGCCCTAGGAAACTAATATACCCACTGTGTGTGTGCGTTATTTATTTATATATTTATTTATTAATGTTTTGTTTCTTTATTAGAGAGCGAGCACAAGCAGGGGGAGCGGCAGGGAGAGGCAGAGGGAGAAGCAGACTCCCTGCTGAGCAGGGAGCCCAACGTGGGGCTTGACCCCAGGACCCTGGGATTAGGACCTGAGCCGAAGGCAGACGCTTAACCTACTGAGCCACCCAGGCGCCCTAGTGTGTGCGTGTTTTTTTTGTTTTTGTATTTTTTTAAGATTTCATTCCTTTATTTGACAGAGAGAGACACAGCGAGAGAGGGAACACAAGCAGGGGGAGCGGGAGAGGGAGAAGCAGGCTTCCCGCCTGCCGAGCAGGGAGCCCGATGCGGGGCTCGATCCCAGGACCCTGGGACCATGACCTGAGCCGAAGGCAGACGCTTAATGACTGAGCCACCCAGGCACGCCTGTGTGTGTGTTTTTTTAATGTAATCCTGACTCGCTACAACCCTCACCCTATTTTATTATTCCATCCATCTTCAGTCACTTACTTTTTGCTGGCCCCTTTAAAGCATTTTAATTTGCAACCCCTGGTGTAATTAAATATAACACTGGGTTTCAAAAGCAAATACCTCATATTACACATAAGAATAAACTCCAGGGGCGCCTGGGTGGCTCAGTCTGTTAAGCATCCCACTCTTGATTTCAGCTCAGGTCATGGTTTCAGGGTCATGAGGTCGAGCCCTGCATTGGGCTCTGTGCTGAGCATGAGGCCTGCTTAAGATTCTCCCTCTCCCTCTGCCCCTCCCCTCCTGCTTGTGCATGCACACACACGCACTCTCTCTAAAATAAATAAATAATAAACTCCAAATGGGTCAGGGATCTAAAAATGAAAAAAATGAAACCATATACAGAATATACGAAAACCCGTAAACCCATAAATTTCTTTATAACCTGGTTGTAGGGAATGGTTTTTCTAACCACAACTAAAAATCCAGATGTAATAAGCGATCATAAAAATAAACTTTTTCAAGGTAAAAACACCATAAGTGAAGTCAAAGGCAACTGACAAACTGGGACAGAATATTTTCAACATAAATCACAGATAAAGGGCTATTAACTCTAATATAAAGAACTCTTAAAAAATTGATGGAGGGGTGCCTGGGTGGCTCAGTGTGTTAAGTATCCAACACTTGGTTTCCGCACATGGGTTGTGGGATAGAGCCCCATGTTGGGCTCCTTACTCAGCTTGAAAGAGTCTCTCCCTCTGCCCCTCTCCCCGCTCATGCCGCCCCCCTCCAACTCTCTAAAAATAAATAAATCTATCTTTAAATAAAATAAATAAATAAAAATTGATGGAAACAAGGACGCAAAACCTGATAGAAAAATGGGCAAAAAACATGAACAGGCAACTCATTAAAAAAAAAAAAGATACAAAAATGGCATCCACATCTGGTTCTCCAACCCTACCAAAAACTCTGAATCCCCTGTTGTAACTTAATAAACCTGTTTCTGCTCAAACCACACATAGTAGACTCTGCTGTTTGCAGTTTATTTCATAAGCACAGGCTGTTTCCAGATATCAATCCACCTCAAAGCACAAAGACTTCCCAGCCTACAGTGTCTCCAAAAATTACTTATACAGACTGTGGAGATAGCTGCATGAAAGAGGAGTTCATGGATATATTTTCAAGCAATCACAGTTTTACCACAACAGGAGCACTGCCTTCTGGGGTGAGCACCTTGAAGGAGGGAGTGTTACTGGGTTTGGTGAGCGCTGGTGTGTTTGCTTAAAAAGAATCCTCCCATCTTTTAGAGTTACACCTTGTCACCCAGACATATGTTATCTGCCTTTGGAATGTATTTTTCACCCAGATTTGAGTCTGGGTGTGTCCTGTGTCTTGAGCCGTCACGCCAGGGGGTGCAGCCTTGACTGGGATGGCACTGGGAGGCAGTCCAGTTCCTCCACGTTGGCTCTGCTTGTGCTTCTCAGAAACACCCAGGGGATCTAGAGGAGGCAGATCAGGTTTCAGCCTGGTGCAAGGTCCAGGGTAAGCAGAACTGCCTTCCGAAACTCAATCAGCAAAGCATAGAAACAACCTGAATGTCCAGCAATAGGGGATTAGTAGAAAATATCGTGGCATATCCAAACAGGATTCTGGGCTGCCCTTGAAAACCAGGAATTACAAGAGAGTCCGTGACATGGGAAGACATCTGCGATATGTTGTTAAATGGAAAAAAGAGATCGCAAAATGTGGAGAAGAGCCCTATTTTTATGGAGGATACCACTTCTGTAAAAATAGGTGTGCATATAAATATGTGTGAGCATCTAGGAGGATGTGTTTTAAAATGTTAATGTTGTTACGACTAAGAAGTGAGATTATGTGTGACTTTTACGTCGTCTTTTAGCGAGATATAACCTCTGTACAAGGAGTATGTATTACCCCATAATCAGGCAAAAGAACACTAATATATATGTATATGTATATTACTACTTCTGTATGTATAAAACCCCTAATTTATTTGCTTTAAAATAATCCATTAGAAAAATGTGCGTCCGCCAGGGTGGGGTGGGGGCAATAGATGAGCCATTACCGTGGAAGCTGGGCGACAGGGACACAGGGAATCACCATACCATACCAGTCAAATGACTTTTGGGTATGTTTGAGAATTTCCATAGTAGAAAGATAAGCAAAACACACAAAACCAAAAGCAGCAGTGAGGGGTGCCTGGGTGGCTCAGTCGTTAACGTCTGCCTTTGGCTCAGGTCATGATCCCAGAGTCCTGGGATGGAGCCCCGCATTGGGCTCCCTGCTCTGCGGGAAGCCTGCTTCTCCCTCTCCCACTCCCCCTGCTTGTGTTCCTGCTCTCACTCTCTCTCTCTGTCAAATAAATAAATATAAAAAAAAAAAAAAACCCAAAGCAGCAGTGAATTAATTGTTGGCTTTCAGAGATATAACTGTGGTGTGAGAAAGGCAGAAATGTGAAAAATGAACAAACATTCAGAAGAAATAAGGCTCAGGACTTAACGAGAACCCATGAGCCACTGAGGGTGTGACCTCTTTAAGCCTCAACTTCCCTGGCTGTATAAGAGGGAGGATCCTTGTCTACTGGCAGGCCTGGGATATGGACGTAAGTGATTATTTTCGTGGTTGCTCTTGGTCCAGAGAAGGAGGCCAGATGCCTGAAAGCAAAACCTCCTCTGCCCAAAGCAGTTTTCAAATGTCGGTGTGCATTGGGGTCACCCGAGTGCTAACATAAAGCAGAATCCAAGACCCCAGCCCCTGGGAGTCTGACTCCACACCTGGGGTCAGGCTTAGGAAATGTCCATCTTAAATAAGAGCCCAGACAATTCTCTGCTGTGGAAATGCCGCACCTAGCCAAAGGCCAAAGACACCCAGGAAAGCAGGTCTGCCCTGAAGGAAAACGTGCAGCACTGCAGAAATGGCGCCGGGCACCATGGGGACATTTGCCCGTTTATGACTCCAGGTGGACTCGGTCAGCAAAGTCCAGGCTGGGAAAAACTGGCATATGCAACAAACACGACCAGAGTCTCTGGTTTGCAGAAATAATGAATAAATGACATGTCACCTTTGTACTTTCCTCCGGGAGGGACAGAGTCTGGGCCACTGATTTATGTCAGGACGTGGTTCCAACATGCACAAGCTGCACGGCCCTGGGCTCATGGTGACCGGTCCACATCTGTAAAATGGAACAACAGCAGTAGCTCTCAGAACCAGGCACATAGAGTTGTGGCAATCACACAAGGTGATCAGGAGCTGTGGCACCAAGCAAGGATCCCGTCGGTAAGAGTAGGGACACACTTCTTAAGGCCTGCTTGTAAGGGGTTTTGGGTCCCTTTGTTTTCTGTCTCAGAAAGACGGGGCCTTGGACAAAGGAAAAACGAAACTCAGTAGGTATCTCCAACTAGACACATGCATACCCCTCAATGAACCCTCAGGGAAAGGTAAGTGGGGGGTTCCCAGCATAGTGCCTGTGTGTGCACCTGCGCCCTGACTGCTCGAGGAGCTCTTGTCTTAACCAGACTCTCAACCTTAGCCTTCTGTTTTCATTTTCCTATCCCAACGTGGCCTCTAGGCTCCTCCTCTAGGGTTGGGTTGTAAACGAGAAGGGAGAAGTGGGGCGACAGGGCGGAGTGGGGTGCGGGCATTGGACTTGGGAGTCCAGGTGGCCGAGCTCTGGCCTCAGCCCTGGCCCTGCCACCGCAGCAAAGTTACCAGTATCGCTACTCCAGACACAGGAAGTCATCCAGGCACACCGCGTCTTCATTACAAAAGTGTTTCTTTAGGGCATTTGGGGTGAACTCCCAGTCTTTCCCTCGCTCTCTTTCTCAAAAATAGTATTAATTTATACTCCGTTCCAGCTCTATGGAAAACGTAGACAGACATACTGTTCTGCCCTAGACCTACGCCGTGAGCTCCCAAGGGCAGGGCCCACAGCACCATCGGCGCCTGGCCTGTTAGGCACGTGGCAGGTATGTTCACTCCTGGGAGTGAACTTGGTGCCTCACCAGGCATCTCTCCGTCTGAACACACGGCCTGCTTCCCTTTTACCTGCAACCCCTTTGATTGTGGGGAGGAAGGCCCCACCATCTGACTTACCCTGCGCCCCACCACCCCAGCCTCCTCCCACGGATCCTCAGGCCCTCCACTTTGTAGGCAGTGGAGAAATGTTCAAATCCCACTTGAAGCCAGGGATCACCTTTTGCAGAGAGAGGGAACAGGACCAGCTCCAGATAGCCCGGAGCTGGAGGCTGCTTTAGGGAAGGAGCCCTAGGTGGGAGGGAGAACAGCAGCTGGCTAAGAGAACCACAGCCTCATGGCCAGGCCTGAGGGACAATGTTGGGAGGGACTGGCAGGTCATCGTCCACTCTCCCCTCCAGGAGGATCCTGGCTGCTTCCTGGGAAAGGGAACAGTATGCGAAGAGAAAGCTCCCGCAGATGGGTGGCCATCTGCTGTGGAGACGGGAGTCCAGGCCGTCTGTGCCTTAAAGTGGACGAGCTGGGTCTCATTCCTCTTGGAGGCCCCCAAGTCCTTAGTGGGGTCTGGTCCTGCAGGGCAATGATTCACTATCCACGGAGCTGAATTAAATTGCGCTGGGGTGAGGGGAAATCACAATGTAAGAGTGTCCAGGGGCAGCCATGACAAATGACCGCAAACCGGGGGCTTCACGTGACAGAAATATTCTTCTGCAGTCAGATGTCCAAAGGCAAGAGGTCGCAGGGCTGCGCTCCCTCCACAGGCTCTAGGGGAGGGTCCTTTCTACCTCTTTCAGCTCCTGGTGGCTCCAGGCATGCCCTGGCTCCAAACCTCTGCCTCTGTTTTCAATGGCGTCCCCCATCCCCCGAGTCTCTGCTTCTTCTTTCCTGTTAACAAGGGATGCTCTCACTTTGATTCTTACCTAAAGTATATCTGCAAAGACCCTATTTCCAAAAAAACTCACATCCTGAGGTTCTGGGTGGACATGACCTTTTGGGGGACACCACCATTCAGGCCAGTACACACATTCCATTGCAAATAGCACAGCAAAAAGTGGCAAGAAGGCAGTCAAGAGCTGGGAGGCCTTGATCCTGGTACTTAGGGCTCCGTTGTCCCAGCTGTCTGGGCCCTGTTAGCACCTCTGACCTCCACTGCCAGCTGGGAGTGGGGTCCTGGCTTCCTTTTACACGTGGAGGCTTGAGTGAGTGGCCAAGGCCACAGAGCTGGCTGGACCTGGGACTGGAACACAGGTAGCTTGACACCATCACTTGGGGGCTTCACAGCCTGGCTGGGCTGGATTGGAGGAACCCTCAGTGCTGGAGGGCCCTGAGATCTTTCTGCTCTGAGGAACCTAATTAACCAAGAGAAGGCAAAGGTGTTGACTCACCTTAATTTTCACATTGCTTTACTTCCACATATCATAAATTTTGGAATGTGGCTACTTTCCTGAAATCACTTGAAAAGGTGAGGTCAAAGAGAACAAGGATTAATTTAATTATTTATAGAAATTAGTCTGTAATGGGGAAATGAGGTAGGGAGACCCAATGGAGCCAGACTTTCCCCTGCTGCCTATGCAGATTTTACACTGCCTAGGATTGTCACCCAGATGCTGGGATGTCTGGGAGTGTCACCTGGTTGTCGGGGTGTCTGGGGCTGTCACCTGGATGCCAGGATGTCTAGGACTGTCTCCCGGTTGCTGGGATGTATGGGAGTTTCATCCAGTTGCTGGGATGTCTGGGGCTGTAGACCAGACGCTGGGATGTCCGTGACTGTCACCCGGTTGCCGGGGTGTCTGGGGCTGTCACCTGGATGCCAGGATGTCTAGGACTGTCTCCCGGTTGCTGGGATGTATGGGAGTTTCACCCAGTTGCTGGGATGTCTGGGGCTGTAGACCAGACGCTGGGATGTCCGCGACTGTCACCCGGTTGCCAGGGTGTCTGGGGCTGTCACCTGGATGCCAGGATGTCTAGGACTGTCTCCCGGTTGCTGGGATGTATGGGAGTTTCATCCAGTTGCTGGGATGTCTGGGAGTGTCACCTGGTTGTTGGGGTGTCTGGGGCTGTCACCTGGATGCCAGGATGTCTAGGACTGTCTCCCGGTTGCTGGGATGTATGGGAGTTTCATCCAGTTGCTGGGATGTCTGGGGCTGTAGACCAGACGCTGGGATGTCCGTGACTGTCACCCGGTTGCCGGGGTGTCTGGGGCTGTCACCTGGATGCCAGGATGTCTAGGACTGTCTCCCGGTTGCTGGGATGTATGGGAGTTTCACCCAGTTGCTGGGATGTCTGGGGCTGTAGACCAGACGCTGGGATGTCCGCGACTGTCACCCGGTTGCCGGGGTGTCTGGGGCTGTCACCTGGATGCCAGGATGTCTAGGACTGTCTCCCGGTTGCTGGGATGTATGGGAGTTTCACCCAGTTGCTGGGATGTCTGGGGCTGTAGACCAGACGCTGGGATGTCCGCGACTGTCACCCGGTTGCCGGGGTGTCTGGGGCTGTCACCTGGATGCCGGGATGTCTGGGGCTGTCACCGGTTGCTAGGATGTCTGGGAGTGTCACCCAATTGCTGGGATGTCTGGGACGGTCACCCAGATGCCAGGATGTCTGGGACTGTCACCTGGTTCCTGAAATGTCTGGGAGTGTCACCTGGTTGCTGGGATGTCTGGGACTGTCACCTGGATGCTTTCTCCTTTCACTGGCCAAGAGCCCCAGAGTAGCTCTGGGAAATTTTACCCGAGGAGTGGAGAGGGGTCAAGGAGTGGGAAGCAGATTTTCTTTTTCTCCCTCATGTGACTCTACAAAATCTGTCTAACCTTGAAGTCCCAAGGCTGGAGAAGGTCTTGTTAGAAAGTTTACAGCACCTCGGACCTGTCCCGAAGAAATCCGCGCCTGGGTCCAGTCCTTCCTCTCGTGCACTGCTGAGAACCAGGGTGTGAGCTCCGCGAGGCAGCGAGGGCAGGGCAGTGCGCACCCCTGGCCCCGGGCCTCAGAACCTGGCACACACAGCTGCGGAACCAATGAACCCGCACATGAGTCACAAGACACCCGCAGCCGAGACCTAGCGGCAGGGCGGGGAGAATTGGTGACTGCTCCGGAGGGCGGCTGTTTCCACACCCCCGGCCTGCAACTGTAGCATGCCCAGGGGATGGGGCACACCGGCCTCGGCTCAGCCTGCAGCCTGGCGCCACACACAGGCCGGGGCAGGCGGGCGCATTTGCGCTCTCTCCACTCCCCGCTCGCGGACACGAGCCTGGCTTAACAATGGCTCCATCCGGGCGAGGGCTGCCGAGAACGGGGTTCCCTGCTCACCCCAAGGCGGGCGGGTCGGCTCGCACGGGCGGGCGCCGGCCCTCTGTAAGCTCACGACCTTCTCGCGAGCCCCCCGGGGCGGTAAGAATTACCCTCAGGTTCCGCGGAGGCGCCCAGGGCTCAGAGAGGCCAAGAGACTCGGCCAAGGTCACACAGCTTCGCTGACGGAGCACCGGGTCGCGCAGCTCGGGTCTCCGGAGCCGCGCTCCAGCAGCTTTCCGGAGACACTCGCCGCCTCCCTACGGTGACGCCCGGGAGTCACAGGGGAAGGCCGGATGCCCGACTTTCACCTCAAACAATGCTCGGCGCAAATCTGCGGGAACAAAAGCGAGCAGGAATCCGCCCCGGGTTTTCCGCCGCTCCGGCCCCGCGGGCCGCCGAGGGGCGGGACGGGGCGGCTCCGACGTGATCGACAGCCCCGGGGAGGCGTGGCCGCAGCGGGGGCGAATCGGATTGGGGACTCGGAACAATCACGGGCCGAGAAGGGGCAGCCGGAGCCAATCAGCGATGGGGGCGGGCCTGGCCGGCACTGCTGTCGCGAGAGGCGGCCACCCCGCCCACTTGCGCCTCGTCCCGGCGCCCGTCAGCAGCGAACGCGGCCGCGCTCGGCCCGGATCCGTCCGCGGCGCGGGGAGAGGCCGCAGCGCGAGCCCGCGCGAGTGCCGGCACAGATCCCTCCGCCGCCGCTGCCGCTGCCGCCGCCGCCGCCGCCGCCGCCGCGCCCGCCAGTCCCTGCGCGCCCCGCGCCCGCCCGCCGCCCCTGACGCGCCCGCCCGCCGCCCGCGGCCTCCGACCCGGCAACGGCCGGCCGGCCCAGGCGCGGCGGCGGCGGCGGCGGCGGCGGCGGAGAACGAGGA
This sequence comes from Eumetopias jubatus, assembly GCF_037043125.1. NCBI lineage: Eukaryota > Metazoa > Chordata > Mammalia > Carnivora > Otariidae > Eumetopias > Eumetopias jubatus. The sequence continues at coordinate 38,182,419 of NW_028274816.1, read as the reverse complement.
GGAGGGGCAGCCGCAGCCGCAGCAGGAGGAGGAGGAGGAGGCATGGCCCGGGCGGCTCCGGCGGGGGGCGGCCCGCAGTGACAGACCCTGCGGCGCGGGGGGAGATGGGGGCGGCCGCCTCCCGGACGACGACGACGACGACGACGACGAGGAGCGGCCGCCGCCGCCGCCGCGCACCGGCCGCCGCTGGGGACGGGCGCGGGCCAGGAGCCCGCCCGTGAGCGGGGGGCCCGCGGCCGCTCGCCGCCCCCCGCCGCCCCGGCCGCCCCGGGCCCCCCCAGCGCCCCGCGCGCGCCCGCCCGCCGGCCCCTGGCGGGGGTCCCGCCCGCGCCGCGCGCCCCCGGCCCCGGCGCGGCCCGCGGCGCCCGCCCGCCCTCGCCCGGCCCCGGCCCGCGCGCCCCCGGCCCCGGCGCGCCCCGGCCCCCCGCGCCCCCCGCCCGCGCCCGCGCCCGCCCGCGCCCCCGGCCCCGGCCGGCGGCCCCCGGCCCCGGGGCGCGGCGCGGCGCGGGCGGCAGCATGGTGGAGAAGCGCTGCCCGCTGCAGAGGGACGGCGTGTACCGTTGGTTCTCGGAGCTGCCGTCGCCGCAGCGCGTGGAGTTCCTGTGCGGCCTGCTGGACCTGTGCATCCCGCTCGAGCTGCGCTTCCTCGGCTCGTGCCTCGAGGACCTGGCCCGCAAGGACTACCACTCGCTGCGCGACTCGGAGATCAAGGCCAACAACCCGGCTGACCTGGGCAGCCTCACCAACCTGACGGACGAGGTGGTGCGCAGCAAGCTGCTCGTGTCGCTGGCGCTGCTGGGCTCGGAGCAGCGCGAGGCGGCGGGCGTGCTCTACCGCACGCTCACGCACATCGACTCCATCATCCACAACTACGGGCTGCAGCTCAACGAGGGCCGCACAGGCGATGAGTTCCTGCTGCTCTTCACCATGGCCTCCAACCACCCGGCCTTCAGCTTCCACCAGAAGCAGGTGCTGCGCCAGGAGCTCACGCAGATCCAGAGCAGCCTGAGCGGCGGCGGCGGCGGCGGCGGCGGAGGCCACGGCGGCAAAAGCGCGCTGCCCACCTGCCCCGCCTGCCACAAGGTGCGTCCCCCCGCACCCCCGAGCCCCTCCTGGGCAGTCGCGGAGGTTGCGGGGCGCCGGGGCCCCGGGGAGGCCTACCCGGTCAGAGTTCGCTGCCCGTGTGTGCCTTTCTTTCACGCCTGTGGCCGCAAGCGCGATAAGGCCTTTGTCCCTTAATCGGGCCCTTGGGCGACAGATCAGTTACGCTTGGTGTCGTCCCGATTTCTCCAAATCTGGTGTTTCTTAAGCAGGAAGGGAAGCCGCTGGCGAGGTGGAGATGGGAGCCTTAGTGGACGGCGCGGGGGCTGTGCGGCGTCGCCCACGGCCTGCGTCTTCCCTTGGTGGGGCGGGTGTCGCCGCGGGGCAGGTGCGGAGCCTGGCTCCCGTGACAGGCACAGAAATACGTCTGCAGCCTCGGACGCAGGCGGGACGCCTGCCTTTGTGGGAGCAGATCCTGGGTCTGCCGGGAGGCCCAGGGTGTTGGTCTCCAAACTAAACAGGAAGGGCATTGTGGTCATCCACTTGGAAATGTGAACTTTTGTCTAAATGTTTCAAAACTATGTAAACACCAAATGTTCGGGGCTCAAACTCGTTTTTCACAGCCCCGTGGGACCCAGTGCCAAAATGGTGCTCCAAGGAAAAGGGTTTTTCTTTGACCCAGTGTGGCGTGTGTTCAGATGACACTGGGACCCTTGGGGAAGAGACTGCAGTAAGGACCATAGTGCTGCGTGCCTTTTTCCGTGTCTGAGCTGTTTTCAGGGAACACTTGGGTCCTCTCTGGTTTGCTGCTGGTGGTTTTCAAGCTGTCTCTCAACTCTGGGTTGTGGCTTTTCTTCTTTAATGTTTTTCTCTAAGATGTGGTTGTGGTACTTCCACGGGTTTTAATCTGTGTCTTATCTTTTTTTGGTGATGTGGAGCTCCGAGACTGGTTTTCTTTTTACGTGTGTGTTCAGCTGCCACTGTAAATCTCATGTTGTGCACTGGACAGAAAAATAGTATTCCAGCTATAACAAAGAGAAAGCAGTGTCCTAGCCAGTGTGGTTGTCTGTGGGGGACTCAGTCGGCTTTGGGGTGTCAGTGCCACATCACCTGTTCATGGGATCTCAGTCCCTGATGGTTGGTTTCATGTGCTGCTAGCCTTCTGTTTAGATGCCGTGCACTAATGTGTGGGGTTCTTCCTCCACTCCTGTTCAGCTCTCGAAGGCAGTTCTTTTGTGTGTACGGATTCATCCCTTTATAAAAGGGGAAGATGGCGATTATTATTTTGGTGGGGCAGGAGCTAGCTCTCGAACCAAAATATGCTTTAGAGGAGAGCCTTTCTGTCAAGTGAGAAATCCCTCTGATGACGCAAAGGGCCAGTCTCCGCCTCACCCCTGCCCACACACTCGGAACTGGCCAGCTGTGTGACCTTGGCCAGAATCCTGCCTCCTCTTGGTGTTTTCCTGTGAAGTAGATGGCAGGTTACCTGCCTCCTGGGCTTGTTGGAGGGCTACATGAGGTCATGCGTGCTGTAGCCAGCAGATGTGCAGGGACTGCTCCCTTCTCTGCCAGGTCCATCCTCTCTGGGTTTTTATGGAGGAGTGCTGACTTCGGCAAGGCACATTGTTACAGAGTGAAATATTTATGTCTCAGAGGGTTCCTGTTTTTTAAAATTGATTTTTGAGTAGTTGCTTGGAGCTGACAATTTTTTCTGTTTATCCGTGGGAAATTGGAGAATTCTGCCTGACCCTTAATAATGACGTTATGGTGAGTAACCTTAGGGCTATTGCTTCCATATTTAAGAGCAACCGTGATGTCTAGTTTTCCCCACATTCCCTCTGTCACTGCTAAACTAATTTCAGTGTCATTCATGTAACTTTCTGTTACTGTTACGGCCTGATGCATCCTTTGCTGCTTTTGGAGGCGGTCCCTCCGGTGAGTGTTTTCCCTTTTTAGTGTCTCTGGATCTAATGTTTACTGTCTTCTTGGGAAAACAGCCCCATTAAAGCTCTGCTTGCATTTCTTTTGTAAGCTGTTTTTATTCCGTTTTGAACTCTTTGAGCTTAGAGGCTTTGTGTTTATCCTTTAGGGATAAAGACAAGGGCTTGATTTTTTTCTTTGTTTAAAGTGACAGTTCTTATAACGATATTTTCTGATACAGTCATGATTTGCAGTTGCATCTTCAAACCCTCACTGTGTTATGTGATAATCCTTCCCACTCAGAGGACGAGCAGAAGGTGTTTAAGAGTGTGAATGAGGTAAAATAGACATTTTCACGTCTGAAAAGGAAAGCAGTTGGCACGGCAAAGCTGATGATAGACCGCGGTAGTGTGGCCGCGCTCAGTAGCTGACAGGTGCCGTAGGTACGCTGCTCTTCGGGGTTCTGTGTGAGCTACTGATAAAGGTGCGGGGGACTCTCACTCTCTTCATAGTTAAGTAAAAAGCAGTAATTTTGGAAGAAGTTTAACTTTACCCTTTGCAGTCTCTTCTTTATGTAAACAGTAATGTGTTATAGGTATATGCTTGGTTTTTAAAGTTTTTGAGATTTAATTTTTTAAAAAATCGTAAAATTAACCCTTTCAAAGTGTACACTTAAGTAGTTTTTAACATACTGACGGAGTTGTGTAACCATTACCACTGTCTCCTTCCAGAACATTTTCATCACCCCCCAAAGAAACCCCATGCCTGTTTGTGGTCCCTCCCCATTCCCTCTTCCCAGCCCCTGACAGCCAGTTGTCTGTGTTGTGCATTTGCTTGTCCTGGACATTTCATGGAAGCGGAATCGTACAGTGTGTGGCCTTCCGTGTCTGGCCTCTCTCACTCAGCGTCATCTTTTCACAGTTTATTCCTGTGGTAGTATGTGTCAGTGCTTCTCTGCTTTTTTTAGGGCTGACTGATATTCACTGCGTGGATAGACCCTGTTTTGTTTATCTCCTCGTCTGTGGATGGACACTTGGGTTGTTGCATGTGCTTATTTTTAGACTTTTTTTTCCTCGTGGTTACCAGGCTCTTGTTTTAATCTCTTACACCTAACACTTAACCAATCGTCTTTGGAGCACCGTCCACGTGTGGCTGTCTGAGGGACCTCCCAGTGGTGATGAGAGCCCGCCTGGGGGATGCGGGGTGCTGTGCGTGGGACCGCTTTCCAGAGCTGTGGCTGAAGGTGGCAGAGAACGCGCTGCTCTGACAGTCGTGGCCGGGTGCTGTGGGCTCCGTGTCGTGATAGGGAGCCGGGTGGCAGTGGCAGCTCTGGCCGGGCAGGGTAGCGGGAAGCTGCCCCCACCCTGGCATTTCAGAATCCTCATGACGAGGATCACAACAGAACAACTTCATGAGGTTGACCTCAGTGGGTGCTGCTGAGCCTTTTTAAGGGGCTGGCTGTGGGAGCGCGGCGGCAGCGTCACCCTCACCATGAGTGCTCTAGGGTAAGCACCGTGCGGCCGGTGGGGGGCGGGGAGGGGCAGATTCTGTGAGTAAGCTGCTAACAAGGGCTTGCCCAGGGCAGGCAACAGCTGGCTCTGTCGCATTGTTTCCTGCGAGCTGCTGAAAATCATTGCAGTTCAAGGGTGGAAGCTTGGTAGTTTGTGCGCTGGTTGTCACGTGAGGGTTGAATGGCCCCTTCTGGTCTCTCCTTTCCCCAGAAACTCTGCCTGGTGCCACTGAGAGTGATGCGGCACCCCATGGGAAGGGACTTTGTCCAGGGCTGCTGTCCTCATCGCTAATGGTTGCAGGAGGAGCCGTGACCTCAAGGCACAGCGGTGGCTCCACCTTTGGCACTGGGGCTCCGGGCAGCTAAGGATGGCCTGGCCCATGGACTCAGGCCTGCGGTCTGAGCTCAATCTGGCTGCCTTTGCCTCCACTGCTTTGTTTGTGATGCTGCAGGAGCTAATGTCCTAACGCATTCTGGATTCTTCGTTTTGGGCCAGCTTTTATAGGCCCACAGACTGCCCTCTTTTTATGGTGAGGTGCATGATCGTTGAGACTGGGTGCTGGGATGCAGGTTTGCTTGGTGGTGGTGCAGCCCCTCGCTGCTGCTGGTGCCCCACTGGAGGGTGAGCTGCCTGCCCAGGTCCTGCCCTTCGCCCTCGTGTGGGCTGGTGCTGCTGTGTCCGACCCCACTTCCACCCCAGCTCTGGCTCCCATTGTTCTGGAGCGCAGCTGTGGAAACCGCAGGTCTCCTGGAGCTTCTCCGGAGTGCTGTGGCGGGGTTACTTAACACAGAACGTAATTACAGACAAACATCCGCGTTCGCCTTGTTTCTGCGGTGCTCGATGTTCACCAGCTTCAGTTTATCCATTTTCCCCCTCAGCCCTGCATACTTCATTTACCTTCGTTTCGGACTGAGGACATTTGGGATTGATACATTTTTTTCCCCCACAAGTCAACATAGGCATCTTACGACCTCAGAGGCAAGCTAGCAAAAGGGACGTTTTTGTTTGTTTAGTTGGTGGCTGCCCTCCCAGAGACTGTTAGTAACAAAAAATTTCTGTTACATCTAGGGAAAAATAGTTTTTGTATAAGTGTGCTTTTTTTTTTCCTGCCTTAGATAGATTACATTTCAGAAAAAAAGATCCTTTTGTTGTTTCTTTTTAATTTTAATTTTTTTGAGAAACCACCATTTCGGACACCAGTTCTCTTTTGAGAACAGTTGCCACAAGCTCTCCAGTGAGTTTACAAATCACAGGGATTCTGATTTTGGACTCTAGCCCTGACGTGTGCAGTGCAGAGATGAATGTCCACGAGGTGGCTCCTCCCCATGCCCCACAGAGGTTTTGTATGTGCAGAGACCTAACGTGTTATAGAGTTGCTTCCTGTCACGGTGAAAAGCCATAATCAAGAACTTCATAAAATAGGTTAATTCTTTTTTCTTTTTTTGTTAATACAGCCAGAATTTATTCAGTCACTCTTACACTGAATGGATGGGCATAAAATAGGTTCATTCTTATGCAGTTTGTTTTGTTCTGAGTTACAAGGCCTGAGGTTTCAGAGTGAAGACAAAGGCAAGACTGAATATGTTTCCCATAATTGATACTCTAGCAGCTACTTGTAATCTGTGATCAGGGTGTAATGAAGTGGGCTTGGACTCGCTGTGTCGTCCCCAAGGACTGGCGCAGACTTGTGGTTCTGTCTCTAAAGCAGCAAGGAGCACTCTGGTCTTGAGGATGCTTTTCACTGAGTCTTGCTTCTAAGCAGTGTTTGGGATTTTAGGTGGGTGTTTCTCAGGTCCATAGAAAAATCACAAGCCCCTGGAAGGTCTTGTGTGTGCCTTTCATGTTGGTGAGTTTCTCTGTGGACTAGAAACCTGGAAGTGGGGTTGGTGGTGGACCAAAGGGTGTGTGCCTCTGGGATGACTTTAGATACTGTGGTGGCCCTCCTCTGCGCCCCCACATCCGTGCATGTGAGTGCCTGTTTGTACGCCTCTGAGTGGTGTGCGAGCTCGCTGTGTGCCCGCCGGTGGCTGCCCCTGGCTGGTGGGAGGCGCCTCTCAGGGTGCTGCAGTCCCCTGGTGAGTGAGCTTGAGCATTTCTTCAAGCAAGCTTTTTATTTTTGGCAAGCTCTCCATATTCTATGCCCCTTTCTGTTGAGTTGTTGGTCTTTTCTTTATTAGAACCTCTTTAAATTTCAAGGAAATTGTCCTTTTGTCTTTAGTAGAAATGGCAGGGATTTGTTTTCCTGGGTTTTTTCCTGCCTGTTGACTTTACCATGCAGGTCCTTTTTAGTGTCCTTTTTATCAATCTTGTACGGCTTCTGGGTTTTGTGTCATAATTAGAAATGTATTATACCTCATGCATCGCAGAGATCATGATGTGCGTGATAGACTATGGTCAGGCGCACGTTATGCAACGTACGTTGTGAAAGCGTTCCCCGTGGCATCCTCTGGTACACATCTTACATTTCACAGATCCATCTGGAATTTATTTGGCGTAAGGTACGGAGCTAGTTTTATCTTTCCCGAATGAAAACCCAGTCTCTCCTGTGCCATTTGTTGAATAACCCATCTTTTCCCTTTGCTCGCGTGCTGCCCTCCCCTTGGAGATGTGGGTTCCCTTCTAGACGGTGTGTACTGGATTACACTGATGTCTTTATCTGGATGGCCTCTGATTTGCCTGGTTCCTTGCATGCTTTTCAGTCCTTATCTTTCTTACCTCTCATTGGTTCTGTGGGCTCCCCACACAGTGGAATACCCAGGGGAGGGTGCTTTTTTCTTCTTTTTAAGCAAGTGTGGTTGTGGAGGTGCCTCCCCCAGATGCTGGCTTTCAGGAGCCTGGGCGTGGCCTAATTGTCCTGAGTGTCTCCGTCCCCATTCATTCCCAGCACTGCTGATTTTCCTCTCGCTTCTCTGAGTGTTCTCAGTTTCTCTCAGCTCTCCTGCCCTTTACGTGATGGTGTTCTCACTGATGAATCCAAAATCTGCATGCCCACCTAGATCCGAGCTCCAGCTGGAGGTTCCAGGTAGCTCAGTATGCTTGACTGCTCTCCCCCTGTCCCCCAGCCAGAAGCCCATGCCTCTCCTATTGTTGCCTTCTCTCCTGGGCCCCCAGTCAGTTAACAGGCCCTCAGCGGCTTTGCAGGTTTCTTCTCTGCTGACACCAGCACAGCCCCTGTCTACCCCTCTCTCTCTGTCTCTCTTTCTCCCCATCACAGTTGACATGATGGCCCATATACGGCACACTTCTGTGGAGGTGGACTTAAATTGGGAGCCATTTGCCAGAGAGCCAGGACGTAGATTAAAATGGTATTCAGGGAACAAGCACACCCCCAGCCTCATGTAACTTCATTCCTTCCCCTGAGTCAAGAACGCATGCTGGCATGCAAGTGAGTGATCACCTTTTAGAATTGAGCTGATGTCATTGTTTAAAGTCTACAAGAAATAACTTGTAGCTGCTCTGTTTGATTTTTTAATTAAATTATCCAGAAACTGTAGTACCTTAATTCTTCTTAGAAATAGCAGTGACATGTCCAACTTCTCATCTTGACCAAGGTCTAGTCTGCTATGACAGCCAGTCCCCTGGCCTAAGTCTAGTATACTGTGACAGCCTGTCCCCCTTGGACTGTGTCAGGAGGATGAAAACCCATTCTCCTGGCCTGGTTCTAATCTACTGTGACAACCTGTTCCCCCGGTTTGGGTCTAGTCTGTTAGGACAGCCTGTCCCCGGCCTAGGTCTAGTCTACTGTGACAGCCCATTCCCCCGGCCTGGGTCTAGTCTACTGTGACAGCCCATCCCCCCGGCCTGGGTCTAGTCTACTGTGACAGCCCATCCCCCCTGGCCTGGGTCTAGTCTACTGTGACAGCCCATCCCCCTGGCCTGGGTCTAGTCTACTGTGACAGCCCATCCCCCCGGCCTGGGTCTAGTCTACTGTGACAGCCCATCCCCCCGGCCTGGGTCTAGTCTACTGTGACAGCCCATCCCCCTGGCCCCACTCAGCCTCTTAACAACAGGTCTCATGGTGTCCCTGGAATGGTCTTTGTAAGATGCCTATAGGATTGTTACTCTCCAACATGCAGGTCTTAGCAGGGCATGCTGTGGCCTTTGTGATCTGTCCACTGTTTGTCTGTACTTACCTCTGTCTATACTTGAGGTTCTTTATGTTTACTGCAATCCCTCTTTCCCCTGAGCCTCTATAGATCCTGTTCTCTCAGATGGGACACCCGGTACCTGGGGCTCCCTAGCCCCCAGTTCTTGGCTCACACTTACAAGCCTTCTGTGGCCTTCTTCTGTCCTAGACCTTATCATACTCTACTGAAGTGGGTTTCATTACATTTCCATCACCAGACTTGACTTGTTGGAGGGCAGAGACTGTCTCTTTCAGTCCAGAGCCTCATGGTCCTTGCCACCCAGCAGGGGTTGTGTCTTGAGCATCTGTGAAAGCCAAGTGGGAGGGAGGTGTTGGATGTTTATGAAAGGCCACTCTAGTGAAAACAGTTTTTTCCTTCATGCTTTGCTTTTTCTATGGTCCTGTCAGTAACACCTGTTACCAAATCACACTCTTCCTTAATGGGCTTTTGTGGCTATTTCTCTTATGCATTACATAGCTGTGGATTCCAGGGAATTTTTAACATCAGTATTTTACTTTATTAATTTTCAGAAGCTGGTATTAAAAGCTTCCTGTGGGATCAACTCTCTGTGATTGATAGTTCAAACTCTCTGTGACTGATGGTATTACCCCATGACAGAGTAAAGTGTACGGACCATCCACTGGGCACTGGAAGGGCGTGAGCTCTCTGGTGCTCTGTGGACCTGCCTCCCGTGACTTTGCTGTTGGAGTGGTGCTGGCAGCCCTAGCAGTAAGGCTCTTGTGATTATGGTCCTCACATATTTACAGAAGTATAGATCACGGTAAGCCTTGGTGTTAGAGTTTCCTACAGAATGGCAGTAAACCAAATGAGTATTCATCATGCCAATTAAAGTGTGGTTTATATTCTTCTAGACTTTCAACAGGGACACCAGATTAATTAGAAGGGAGCATTACAGAGTCATGTCCTAATTATTTGGGACTTTTATGTTAACACTTCAGTGGAATTACTAGAAAGAAATTATATCCTCAGGTTTCTTACTGAGTCACAGTGAATCTAATTAAAACATGTATATGTAGGAACGACTTCTGGAAATATAGTCTAGACTAGAAAAAATAACTTTGTGGAAGGAGGAGAATTACTTTATGGGGAAGAGGATCCCTTCTCCCATCTCGTTTGGGCATTTCAACAAAATAAAAAAGCTTGGGACTAATGCTACCAACCTAGCCCTAATACCGTGAATAAAATCAGTGAGACACTTCGAAAGTACCGGGTCCAGGGGTTGTGTGGTGGCGGTGCGTGGTGTGCGTGCCGGACCTGGACACCGTTCGTCCCCTGCTGCGATCGGGGCCTGCTCACTTTCCTCCTGACCGCGGCTTCTGGGCCCATGAGTTTTCTTGTGTGGGCGCTTTTGCAAGGTGTGGGACTTCTGGGAACACTTGTTGTGCAGTGGTTTTTTTTATTTTTAAAAATGAGGTATGAAGCTTGTGAGCTGGTGTCCTACTAATATTTGTATTGACGAGGGTAATTGACCAGTCAAAATGATATTTCTCTTCCAGAATGATCAATAAAGAGAGGAAGGAGAGGACAGGCAGTGAGAGGGAATGATGCCGGTGCTAACAGTTCCGTTTGCTGTGCTCATGCGCTGCTCTGCGAGCTTCCCATGTATTTATTTAGTCCTCAGAACAGCTCCATAGTTCCCATCTGTCTTTGTGCCCATTTTAGCAGTGAGCATTAAGTGTAAGTAATTTGCCAAAGGTGACATTAGTAAGTGGCTATTTTTATTATGTGAAGCCAAAAGTATATTTAACAATGTTTTCACTTCATCATTAAAAGTTAGAGGGAAATGCGAAGATCGTGACATGAGAACAGGGGCCTCTGGGGCTCGCGGGCGCTGGAGCGTGGCGGCCCTGGTGGCCCGCGAGCCCCTGTGCTGTGGTAGGTGTGGACTCCACGGTGTTGTCATTGTCGTGAGAGCACGATGGCTGCCCACGGTGTTCATTCCCGTAGCCCCTCACATATGTGCGCTTCAAGAAGTGCGCACGTTTATGTGTATCGTTTCAGGTGGCTTTCAGTCTTTTGAGTTTCGGTAAATGTGTGATGCTCTGTAACCGAGCCCCTGTGGAGATCTAGAACGTTCCTGTCACTGCTTTTTCCTGGTCAGTTCAGGCCTCCCCCTTCCTCCCACCTTTATGTTTGTTTTTTTTTTTTCCAGTATTGATTAGTGTCCTAGAACTTCATTCAAGTGGAATCATTTTAGCCCTTGGCTCTCGGTGTGCCACGTTGCATTCTTTTCCCTGGTTTGTCTAGGGATCACGAACCCAGATTAACTTTCCACAGCCCGCCTCAGCCCACCTGGATGGGGTGAGTGCTGCCTGGCTTGGCGTGAAGTGTTAAGACTCTTGCACTTGTACTGCGGCCATTTATCCTCTCTGTCCTTCATGCTGTGGTCACCATACCTATTATTTCTACATGTGCTGGACACCCCAGTGATACCAGAGTACCTTTTGCTTTAATACGAATGTATTTTTAAAAATTAAGAAGAAAATATGGTCTTATTTACCCACATATTTGTTATTCTCAGTGCTTTCCATTCCTCACTGAAGAGCCAGTTCGTTACTATGTCCCTTTAGTCAGGAAAACTTTCCTTAAGCATTTTTTGGAGTCTGGGTCTGTGGGTTAGAAATTCCCTTAGTTTTCTTTCATCCAAGAATGTTTGACTTCTACCTGTGTTGTGACAGGGCATTAACCTGGACGTAGGAGTCTTTGTTGACAGCCTTCCCTTTGCATGGAAGGGAGGGGAGGCCGTGGCCCTCCGGTGGCCGCTGGCCCACGCTGGCTCCTCCCGCCGCCCCGGCGTGCGCCCTCGCCATTGGTGTGGGGCTGCCTGGCTGTGAAGCGCCCAGTGCTGTTTGCTTGAATCTGTCTTGTTTGCTGTTCTCTGAACTTATTGGATCTGTAAGTTTATGTCTTTTACTAAATCTGAGAAATTTTCACTCATAATTTTCCATAGTTTTTCCTGTCTCATTTCCTTCCTTTTGGGACTCCCCTGTGGGGATGTTAAGGCTTCTGATATCATTCCACAGGTCCCAGATGCTTTTTCTTTTCTTACCCAGTTTTTTTCTTCTCTCTTTTTTTTTGGGACTGGACACTTTCAGTTGATCTGTCTTGAAATTTTGCAGGTCTTCTATTAATTCCAAACTGCTGTTAAGCTCATCCAGTGGATTTTTTAGTTCAGAAATAGCATTTGTTTCATTTTAGAATTTCTATTTGAATTCTTTTTTATGACTCTAAGGGTTTATTTATTTTTTTTAGAGCAGCTCTAAGTTCACAGATAAATTGAATGTCATAATCATCCAAAGTCTGTGGTTTACGTCAGGGTTCAGTCTTGGTGTTGTACAGGTTATGGGTTCGGACAAATGTGTAATGACGGGTGTCTACCACCGTGGTACCTCCCAGCGTATTTTCACTGTCTTAAAGTCCTCTGGGCTCTCTGCCTTTTCACCACCCCCCTTTAGCCCCTGACCTTTCACCATCTCCATAGTTCTGCCTTTTTCAGAGTGTCATCCAGGTGGGGTCACACTGGGTGTAGACTTTTCAGGTACGCATTTCATTTTCCTCCATGCCTTTTCATGACTTGACAGCTCCTTTTTTATTGCTGAATAATATTCCTTTGTGTGGATGGACACACATATCCGTGTGTTCATTTATGTATTCCCCTACCGCGGGACATCTTGATTGCTTCTTGAATTTTCATATTTTAAGAGTTTCCATTTCTCTCTTGAGATGTTCCTTTGGTTCTTACATCACAAATGTTTGCTTTTCTTTTGTTGAGCTTTGTTTTAACAGCCACTTCATGCTGCTTGCCTCTGATTCCAGCATATGACTCGTCTTGTGCTCGGCCCCGTTTCTCTTTGTATGGTCACGTTCTTGTTTCTTTACGTGTCTAGTAATTATAGATTGCTTCTTGGATTTTGTGAATGAGACACTGTAGAAACCCTGGATTTTGTTTGGTCCTCCTGCAGAGTATCAGGTGGTGGCTTAGTTTGTTTGAGCAGGCAGTAAACTTGGCCTGACTCAAACTCTGGAATGCTCTTCCTCTGTTGAGTGGCATTCGCAGTCTCCGGTGGTTTGGTGTTAGCCTGGCTTCTTGGGTCCTGCCCCACGTGTGCCTATTTCAGGGGCTCACCCAGAGGTGCAGGCAGAATTTATATGCAGAATTAGACATGTTCCCCATCTTTTTTTTTTTTTTAAGATTTGATTTATTTGACAGAGAGCAAGAGCGCACGTGGACGCACAGGTAGAGGGAGGGGCAAAGGGAGAGGGCGAAGCAGGCTCTCCGTGGGGAGCCTGACATGGGGCTCCATCCCAGGACCCCGGGACCGTGACCTGAGCCGAAGGCAGACGCTTCACCGACTGAGCCACCCGGGCGCCCCTAGGCGTGTTTTCCCTTCTAAGGCACTATTCTGTCAGGGACTTCTCCCTCACTTTGCTGCCATTATATTTTACCAGAATTCTGATCTTGGGCTCCTCAAATCAGCAGGACTGTGGAATTCAAGCTGAGCTTCAACTGCTACTTTTTCTGATGTGCCTGCAGCACATCAAACCCACCCAGTACAAATCTCTTTTTCCGAGTGTAGAGCTTCCTTTAGTTTCTGCCTGCTTTTGGTCATGTTCAGTTTCTTGTTCTTTTAATACTTTGTCCAGAGCTTATGGTTATCTGTAGGAAGGTTGGTCTGAATACTCAGCCATTATTTTTTTTTTTAAAGATTTTATTTATTTGCCAGAGAGAGAGAGAGGGAGAGTACAAGCAGGGGGAGTGGCAGGCAGAGGGAGAAGCAGGCTCCTTGCTAAGCAAGGAGCCCGATGTGGGACTCAATCCCAGGACCCTGAGATCATGACCTGAGCTGAAGGCAGACTCTTAACGATCTGAGCCACCCAGGCGCCCCAGTACTCAGCCATTATTGAAAGTAGAACCACCTGCTTTTTATAATCCACATGTTGTGGTAAAATACGGGCCATGTGTTGTAGGAAGGATTAATTCTCTCTAAGCAAGTGTAGCTGTGAAGGAGGGTTTTATAGTAACTGTGACATTTGTCCTTACAAAGAATGAGGCTCAGTGTGGAGGAGAAACGAGCTGGCCTGGTGCCTTGAAATCAGAGTGTTGTTGGAGAATGTCAGTGGGGTGATTATTAGGCGTTCTGGTCCTGAGTAGGTAGGTGCTGGGGAGCTGGAAGTGAGCTGGTGGGGAAGTGTGGAAGGGCGGTGTGGGCTCTGGTCTCCCTGCTATTGTGGGGCTCCTGTGAGCAAATACTGTTTCCCTGTTGGATGCAGGGTCTGGTTGTATCTGCTGTGGGAGGTCAGTCTTGAATTTCTTGACCTCAGTGTCTTTTCTGTTCAGTCCAGTTGAGCCCTTTCTGGCCTGACCTTCCCTTCATGGCTAACCATAGGGGCCTGGTCTCTGACTCTCTGAGCGGCTTTGCCTTGCTCCTAATAGGTGTCCAGTCAAGACTCATTAAGTGCAACTTGTGGCTTCTGTCGAAATAAAACCCAAGGGCATGTTTTACTGACACTTGGTGCACCTTTGATATGCTCTTGTTCTCATCCAGATGCTTCCTGGTCATTTCTAGCTTGTTTTAGTGCTTGTCCTTTCCCATCCTGGATGTCTAAATGCTCTGTGACTGAACTCCTGTCATGGCCAGTATCTCACGGGGGTCATAAAACAACCATCTTAATGTGCTAACAGCTCTGAATGGTTCATCTCAGTAGTTGCATATTATATTGGGAACCAAAATGGTCATTATAGCAGAGTTTATTTATTAGTATTAGACACTGAGCCAGTTTCTCAAAGAAATCCCCAATATTTAAACTACTTGTGACCAAAATAGGCATAACAGTGCTGGGTGCATATGCCCTTAACGTCAGAAGTCTTGAAGGTGGCGCGTGCGGATTGAGGCCCTGCCTTAGCGGGCTCCGTGCCGTGGGGGAGGGGCTGCGGCCCTGCACCCGAAGCTCTGGCTACTCTTCACCATTTTCCATAGCACACTGGTCACATGATGTAAGCATTTCTGGAAGGGAAAGGAAAGAGCTTCCTGGATGCATTGTTCTACATTCACATGCAGTGTTGTCCTCGAGTTTATTAAGATTCGGTTGTTCCCATATGGCTGTGCCTTTTTAAATTCTTGTCAGTTGTCGCTCCTTCCTGCTAACGTTGTACCTTCCTCTAGCAACCATTGGTTTCTTTTACTCCCCTGTCCTCACCTGAAATTTGCGCCTGTTCTCTGGAGAACACACCAAGCCTGTTGGCACTGTGTTTAAAGTGACCGTCTGAGATGCTGGTTGTGTGGCTGTTCCGAGGGAAGAGCCTTCCTGCCACACCTCCTCCTCCTCTGACCTGGGCCATGGTGGCTGTTTGTGGAGCACCTGCTATGTGACTGGCTCCACAAGAGCCACTTTCTGGGTACTAGCTGCTCTAATCCTGCACAAGCCAAGGAAGTGGATTAGGGTGCTACTTGAACCCCTTTTCTGTAGGTTTGCGTAGCTAGAAGTGTCATCTTTAGCCACCTAGGGCCCTTGACTTTGAATGCATGCTGAGTCTGCCCTGCAAGTCTCTGGGCAGGGATCCTGGGCACTCGCAGAGCTGTTTGTAACTGACCCCGCCCCCCAGGTTCTAGTTTAATTGGTCTGTTGGGGCTGCCCTGCAGTCTGAATTTGTAAGAGCTTCTCGGTGTGCACGCGAGTGTGCACGGGTGTGCACACTGAGGCCTGGGAACTCCTGGGAGAGGCTGCTCTGCTCTGAAGGCTGCTGGTGGAAGGACTTGGTTTTGTAGTCATTTTGCTGGAACTCATCTAGCAAAGTACTTGGTACCTTTTGCCGAGATTTTGAGCAGTAATCTTTCTCTTTTTTAATGACTACAGCTCTAGGGTAAGAAATTTTAAAAGGAATGTTTTTTCGTGGAGAACGGTTTCTGGTTAGCATTGGCTTTCACTTGGCCTAAGTCAGCAAATAGCTTTCACTACTAAACTATCTATTTTCCTTTTCTGGTTTTGAGAGACACGTAATTACTATTTTAGTGAAATGCTTACAAATCACTTTTCTTTTTGATTTTATGTATTTTTTTTCCCACTGAGTTAAAAGTGTTTAACAGATGATACTCTTTCCTGTATGGAGGTGGGTTGCTTGGAAAACAAACTGAAAATAAATGAGTCTGTTTGTCGACACTCCGGAGCTCGTGTCTGTGCTTGAGGGCCCCGGCCCCCGCTGCCCCTTGATATTCATAAGCTTCAGGCAGGAAGGCCTCCTGCCTCAGGGTTCCACACTTTCCGTTTCTGGGCCTGAGAGGCCCCTCCTTGCTGGGCCGGCTCCCCCAGTTTGGCCTCACCCGAGCGGTCCCTGCACCACAGAGTCCGTACCCTGCCCCTTGGAGTTGCCTTAGTTGTTTGTTGCCGGGTCTGCCCCCCACGTCCGGTCCCCCGGCAGCATCTGCCCCACCTGTCTGGGCCATTCAGCACCTCAGAGTGAACCATCGGTTTTATTTTATTTTTTTAATTTTAAAGATTTTTATTTATTTATTTAACAGAGATAGAGAGCACAAGTAGGCAGAGCGGCAGGCAGAGGCAGAGGGAGAAGCAGGCTTCCCGCTGAGCAGGGAGCCCGACGCGGGGCTCGATCCCAGGACCCTGGGACCATGACCTGAGCCGAAGGCAGCTGCTTAACAACTGAGCCACCCAGGTGCCTGGTGCCATTTGGTTTTAGAAGCTGCTTCTGTTTTCCTGTGTTGTGTTCCTGTCTTGTAGGAAGTTACTTACGCTGAGACTTAGTAGCTTCTAACTTTTGTTTCTGGTTCTAATAGTAACCGTTCCTTGCAGAAGAATTGGAAAATAGAAAAATACCTTTAGAAAATCACCCAAAGATACTAAACGTTATTAGTATTGTGGTGTTTTCTTCTGTCTTCAGTGCCTGTGTGCATGCACTGGTGACATGTTCCGCTTCATCCCCAGGATCTGAGTGTGAGCATCCCCAAGCCTTTTGTTTTTTAAAATTATCTTTTAAAGGCTGCATAATATTTAATCATATGGGTGTGAATTTATTTACATGTTTAGATTATTATTAGTCTTACTGGGTGTTTCTGTCATTTGCAGATACGTATATATTTTGCTGTTTTAAAGCTAAGTTGAACCTCCTTGTACACAAACCTATGACTGTATCACTGATTGTGTTCTTAGGATAGATTATTCCCAGACAGATTAGTAGATCCAGAGCTCCTGTATTGGCATAATAAAAGATTGCTACATACGCCTAGTTTTTGTGAAGACAGTTGACCCATTTTGCACTTGCTCTTTGGGGCTGAGATTGCTCCCATTGTAACGGTAGGAACATTGACTCTTAAGAATGTTTTGTCGAACTGTACTTCAAATGATAAATGATCTTTCTAGCTGCTCCGTGCTGTTTTTAGAATAGGTGATCACTGGTCTTGGTGGAGTCCGTGTTTCAGTGGCTTGTCTGTTGAGAGAAGGTAGCCCCCAGCTTCCGGTGAGGGGCCACGGAGAGTGGTGGCGTGTGGAGCTCTTCCCAGGTGGGCGTGGCCACAGACCGTTGAGTTGATGTGCGCTCAGGACGAATCAGCCTCGTGGAAGCGGTTCTCTGCCAGGACATCAGAGGTGTGTGTCTCTTCCAGGTGTCCTCGCGGAGCCGGTGTCCCCCGGGGCACTTCTGCCTCTCCCACCATGTCCCAGCCAGACTGGTGGCCAAAGGAACAAGAGCAGCTGACGTTCTGTTGAATATTGACTGCCCAGCACTCTTACTTTAAGTGCATTTTTTATATGAAGTGGGCACCGTTATCCCCACTTTGCACTGGGGGAGACTGGACCTGAGCGACGTGGATCCTGGCTGCCCATCACAGCCAGCAGGGGCTGCTGGAACAAGTGCTGTGGCCTCTGTAAGGGGCTCTGCTCTCCCTGGATTTGACCCACACCGACCAACTCGAGAAGCTTGATAGCTGCAGGACTGCCCCCTACTGGTCGGGTGACCTTGGGGGGAATCTCCTGCTGTTCCAACTGGAGAGAGTTACAAGGGTTGAGTAGGTTGGCGTGGTTACAAGCAGATTGCATCCATGATAAGAAAGGTATAAAGTGTGCTCATAATTCTAGTCGCTCTCGTTTTTTATTCTCCATGGCCTCTTCCCATATGTTCACATCTCGGGCATTCCGTGCACAGCAGTTTTAAGCTGAACTGCTGTCTTTTTTTTTTTTTTTTAAGATTTTATTTATTTATTTGAGAGAGAGAATGAGAGACAGAGAGCACTAGAGGGAAGAGGGTCAGAGGGAGAAGCAGACCCCCGCTGAGCAGGGAGCCTGATGTGGGACTCGATCCCAGGACTCCAGGATCATGACCTGAGCCAAAGGCAGTTGCCCAACCAACTGAGCCACCCAGGTGCCCAAGCTGAACTGCTGTCTTAACCGCCTCTTGGTGGCACAGCCTAGCTCGCCATCTCGTTCCCAGCCCTGCGCACAGCCGTCGTCTTATTTACAGCCCTCAGGAACAGCACTTCATTGTTACTGTGTGCATCACTGCAGGGGAGAAACCTCACTGCAGGAGAGATGCCATGTTGAATGTGTCTGGGTGTATCTGAGGGTAGAATCTGGAACTAACTTCATGGTAGGGGAAAGGCTGGCCATCGTCTTTTTGTAGGAGTTCCCCTAAGAGATTCTTCGGGGGGGGCCTCACCATTGAGAACCATCACCTTGGGAATAAATACACGGGGCTCTCCTGTTGCCTGCTGCAGCACCTTCAGTTTCTTAACCTTGATTACTGAAGATTTGTTTATATTACAGCACAACTGGGATACTGAGACTTTGGTTTTCCAGCATATTCACTATTGCTTTGCCAGATTTTTCTTAAAAACTCCCTGCCATCGCTCAGATGTTGAACGTTTGCACGCTTGCTGCATGCCTTGCACTCTGCCTGCCTCTGTCCCATCCAATGACTTTGAAAGATCTTTAATGAAATCGATTTTCAAAAATGAAACCTCTCTTCTAACAGTTGTGGTTCTGGTCCCTGAGTATTAAAGTGAGTTTTCCACACAAAGCCTCAGGCAGCCTGTGTTCTTCTGGTCTCTCTGGTCAGAGGCCAGCACTGAGGGAACCTTTGAGGAAAGCATCTATTTGAGGGAGCGGACGGACGGGCAGGAGCCTCGCTGCTGGCCCACCTCACATCTCCAGGCTGATGTGCTACGCTTTGGCATCTTTGTCCCTTACCCTTGGAAGGGGCCTCGGAGTTCGTCTGACCTCATTTTCTGTGCAGAGCTGGGGTTCCGTTTCACATCCCACCTGAGGGGAGGTGGTTTGGCCTTTGGACGTTCTGACCACGGTGAGCTGCTTCATCTTGAAACAGTCTTGCAGCGCCTGAGAGGAATGCAGAGTCTCAGGCCCCTCCTGACCTTCTCAGTCAGAACCTGCACTTTAGAAACTGTGGAAGCCTTGTGCACGTGGAAGTTGGGAGACCGAGTCATGCCAGTGAGAGGGCTAGCGCTCAGAGCTGGGGCGTCAGCTGCTTGCATCCCAGGCTGGCACTGTCTCCCCGCGTGTGCAGCCCCTGTCGGACCACATCACTTTCCTGGAGGCACCCCAGACTGGAGCATGTGCCTCATGCCTAGGAACATGCTCCAGAGTCCGATTTCATTCATGCTCACGGCTCGGTCAATCCTGTGTTAGATCCGGTGAAATATTGTGCTGGTTGTGTAGTGTGTCACTGAGAACGCAGACATTTTACTTTGAAGTAGGGGTGCTGTTTTTGTCCAGTTAATTCTGATTTCACTAAAACTTGGTGAAATGGTCAGATTTTTCAGACACCCATTAGGTGCCTGTGTCATATAAGGTGCTGTTCGAAGTCCAGAGGGTACAGCAGCGAACAAAACAGACAAAAAGTCCCTACTTTATTGAGCTTTGAGGGGGCCTAAGAAGGTCACACAAGCGTAGACGTGACATCTGTGAGGGGTCCGTGCAGATGCGTATGGGGTCTGGGGGGCCCTCCAGGCAGATCCTGGCTGCCAGGCGCACCCCGGTGGCCACAGTGGGTTGAGTGGAGGGGAGAAGTGAGAGGTGACAGGTCCCCTGTAGGTCGTGGCAGAGGCTGTCTGGAGGTGGGACGGTGATCAGCTGGTCCCGGGGGCACAGGAAGTGTCCATTGAGTGAGAAAGCGAGGTGCTCACAGGACAGAAGACTTGGAACTTCATGGAAGCGGCTGAGTCGGGCTGGTTGTTGGAGAGCATCTTCTTGTTGCCCTTCCAGCCATAGCAGGAGGCGACATTTGGAACTGATCAAGTCTTTTATTCTCGTGTCCATCAGGCTCATGACTGGAGCGCCGCTTGTGAGCGTGAGTCAGAGAGCATCTGAGTTGAACTGCGGAGGTCACATGGGGCAAATTAACTTAACCAAAAATAACCCCAAACACAGCATTTCTGGGAAATGCAGGGGAAGAGAGCTTTCAATGTAAACAAAGGAGCAAAGTCAAGATAAAGGCTTGGTTGGAAAAAGTGAGCATTTGGAAAACTAGGAAGAGACACTCTGGTAAAACACAGTGAGGCAAACAAGTATTTCTTTTCTGCTGATTATAATTTTAAAGAGTTTTCTTTTCCATGTTTGTGTTGTCGGCATGGCATGTGCTTCCATAGTGTGACTCTTAGGCTTTCCCCTTCTCCTGGGAACGGTGGTGCATGGACCTACACCCTTACCCATCCTGTCAGCCCATGGAAGGAGCTTCCTGTCCCCCCGGGTGACACCTGGTCCTCACAGGGGCTGACCAGACAACAGGCCTCCTGTGCTTTGCACTCTGGCTGAGGGGCCCAGTGCACAGGACAAAAGAACACCATGACCAGTGTCCAGGCCCCACTCCAGAAATTCTGATTGGGTGGGGGTGGGAGACACACGTTCTTGCTGGGCCTCGGGAGTTCCCCACGCCTCGAGGTTGAGAACCACCCATCCAGTGCAGTTGTCTGTACCTACCAGGCTGTGCTCGAGGCAAGCATCCTGGCTGGGCTGTGTTCTCTCCCTGCCCCTGCTTCGACCCTTCCAGAGGCAAGAGTCCGGAGGCTGGTTTTCTGTTTAGGGTGCTTTCGGGTGGGCATGGGTGTGCACATCTGCGTGTGCGGGTTCATCACTAGCAAGGTTGGCACTTCTGTGGTTGGTTGTCCGGACAACTCAGCCTCACCCTTTTGCAGTTGAGGACTTAGACATACTTCCCAAGGGAGCCCGGAGGACATGGAGGCTCGTGTGAGCCAGGCCAGAGCCGATGGCATCTGCTGTGGTTAGGTTTATTACAAGAGTTAAAAATGTTAATCTCCTAAGTTGTTTCCCAAAGTGATATTTACTGTTTGGAACTAAAAGTCTTGCCCTTTCATTAATTACTCGTAAGTGTTGGTTCTGTTATCTTATTTAATAGGAAAGAAGTTCGTTCCTGGAATACTCTGATCATTGGATGACACTTTGCTGAGTCTGAGGGAAATAATCCATTTTTGTTAAATGACAAATATAAGTAATTTAAATTTTAACTGTCTTGATAATATCTTGGTAGTGTTATCCAAAAAACTGACTTTTTAGAGGAGTCTTGGTGGCTAGGATTTATTTCCTTGGGCTCTGTGAACTTCCACATTCTGCTACACTGTGCTGGGGGCATATGCGGAGGCCTCCCTGCAGTGGCTTTGACGTGCGTGGGTGGGAGGGGAGAGGGCTTGCTGGGTACCCGGCGTGTGCAGTCTGTCCGGAACATAGTGGCTGTCGCCGTGCTGCAGGCGTGGGGGCATCTCTGGCCTCTCCTGCTGGCCCTCTGCCTGCTCTGGGCTCCCAGGCTCCTCCGATGGGCCCCGCCCCCTGCCTTCCAGCGAGTGACGCTGACTAATGAAAACCAAGGGCCAGCCAGGCGTGCGTCTGGTCGACTCCACATCAGGATGGAGACCAGTGGTCACAACCTTGCCCCTTCTTTGTATGTGTAGCATAGTGTTTCTCACCCTTTAAAACTCACACGTGTCTTGATAAACTTTAAAATCTTGACTCTCCTTTGAAATTTTGCTATATATTAAATTGTGACTCTGAGGAAGTCAAATCATCGGTCACTTTCATTCTTCTCAAGCCTACAAGTACTCAATAAATTTTGGCTGTAAACTTTTTAGGTACTGGTCCTTGATAAGGGGGAAAAATGAAAGTGCTTGCCCCCACCGCAGGCGCCCCGGGGGCTCTCCTCTCTTCTGCGATGTCACTGCGGCTCACCATGTGCCGTCTCCTCCCTGCTCTCCTTCCCGCCTCTGGCCGTGTGTTTGCACAGACACGCTGGCGGCAGGCAGAGAGCAGGAGGACGGGAAGCCCGCGTGAACTTGGTGGGGTTCTGAAGGGCTGCTGTCGCAGGGGCCGGGCACCCGCCGACCTTGGTCTGGTCGGGGCTGTATGCTCAGCTGTTTCGGAGGCTGTCCGCTTTGCACTCTTACAGAAGCTGCTGCTGTGAGCGTCATCCCCCCCCCTTTTCTCACGTGTAACTTTGTGTGACGAATTCCTAGAAGTGAGATTGTAGGGTAACGTTAGCCTGTGTACCCCATGTAGATCCAGTTGTAGTCTCTTCTTGACTGTTCTTTTTAGAGCATTTGTGACTTCTTCAAGATTTATAGGACAGCGTCAGGTCCAGCTGTGTAATTAATTTTATAGGGAACTCTATGATTTGAACAAACAAAATACAAAGTTTTACCGCAGAGGGGGGTATGTAGCTCGCAGAAGCTCGGCTGAGCCCGTGCAGGCGCACGAAGCAGCGGCACAGCCGAGCTCCCACGTGCATGCACACTTAACCTGGCTGGTTTTAAGTTTCAGCGGTGAGGAGGAAATGGGTGCAGGAAGTGCTCATTGTTACGGTATTGTATAAGTAGTGTTTTATATAAAATTTTTACATGAAAATTGAAACTACAATAAATATCAGTGGCTTTAAGGTAACAGTGAAAATCATTCCACATGGACCAGATGGAAGAAAATAAGATGATTTTTTTTTTGTCCTCCCAGGTGACTCCAAGAACTGAGGCCCCCGTCAGCAGCGTGAGTAATAGTTTGGAGAACGCACTACATACATCGGCACATTCCACGGAGGAGTTGCTACCCAAGAGGACTGTGGGGAAACACTCCAAAGGTGAGTCCATCTGTGGGAGGGCTCCAAGGGAAAGAGGTGCACCAGGGTGTGGAAAGCAGATCTTCGTGATGCTCTGTGGTTAATTACTTTGAGATCTTTCATCAGCTGTGGTCTTTTGTATGGTATGCTATTTTTCTAAATTGTACAAGTAATATATGAACATATCTTGGCTGTAAAAGTCTTAAATACTGATGTTTATTAAGGGAAAAAATGAAAGTTGTTGCACTCTCCTCCCTGCCCCATACCAAATAAGTCCTAAATTCTAGAGAAGGACTATCCTGTAGAACTTTCTGCAGAGATAATGGAATGTTCTCTCTCTGCACTAACTCAGGTGCCATCAGCCACATGTACCTTCTGAGCACTTGAAATGAGCCTCATGCAACCAAGGACCTGAAATTTTATTTTTATTTCCTTTGCATTGGAACTGCGATAGGTCCGCGTGGATAGGGGCCACCATATTGGACAGCACTGCTCTGGAGATGGCAGAGGGTACGTCTCCGATGAAGTTGAGTCTTCTTGGTTCTTGGCTCAGCTGGACAGTCAGAGTGTCTCACTTAACCATACAGTTGTAGTCTGAGTGGCGGTGTGGGGACTTCCCAGGAGGCGAGTGCAGGTGACATGTGGGACTCGTGAGGGCCAGGACGGGCCCAACTTGGCCCTGTGACCAAGCGGCCCAGGGCACTCAAGGCCACCCACCTCCTCCTTCACTGGCCTCTGTTCCCCTTTTGTTCATGTCTCAGGCACAGTGTACCTCACGGATGCTTCATAAATACTTCGTTTTTAAAATAAAGCCCCATTCTGAGAATCACAGAGCCAGCTGTCCCTGACTTAGGTCATAGGCTGGAAGTAGCCAAATTCTAACTGCTGCCCTGTGTTCATGTGCATAAACGCGTACTGGTACTAAAACTGTGAATCCTCGTAGGTCCGCTCCTAGATGGGGCCGTTGTTGAGAAGATGCAGCAGGGCTTCACCTCCCTGGGTGAATAGTTGTCACTCAGGCATAGGGACTTTTCTACCCTGACACTGCCCTTGTCCTTTTTCCTTAGACGTGTCACCCTGGGAGAAGTGCCTTCCAGTGAGGTGTTGTGTCCTTTGTCCCTCGACTGTCCAGCAGGGGCCTCTGCCCTGCACCCTCCTCGTGTGGGGGGGCGGCCTCCTCTTTTCTTCCCCATAGTGCTTTTTCCTTGAGACATAATTATCAAGATCCTCATTCCTATCTTTTAAATATAATTGCAAGATACGTGACTGTTCTCTCTCCGTCCCTTGTCCGTGTGTGGTGGTGCTGAGAGTCCCAGGGGAGCCGGCTTTGGTATCACGTGCAGCACACGAAGCATAGTGAGCCAGGTGTTGTCAGTCGTCCACTGTGTTCTCCATTCAGTGGTTCTAAGTAAGCAGTTTCTTCTGCCCAGAATTTGGCAAGCAAGCGAAGTTGGTTTTCTTCGTCACGCTTCTCGTGATGCTCTGCTGGGCCTGGGCGGTTGCTCTTGGCAAAGCCTAAAGTCACTGCAAGTGTTATTACTATAGAGTTTTCTCGCTGTCTTTTCTGTATTCTACTTGTATCTTGATTTTTCTCTGCTTCCTTGGAAGTCCTCAGCGATAAAAGAGGTCAGACTTCCATTTGTTTTGTATAAAAGTTCAGGCGATAACACGGAGGACAGCCAGAAACTGACTGCTCTCGTCAGATGGCGTTCAAGGTGGTGGTCGTATTTCCCTGTGCTCTTTCTTGTGAGGATTTTCAAGTATGGGTGTAGAGGGACGGGGGCAGCCGTTCCTGGCGTCTGGCTTCAGTGGCAGGTATGGGCTGTGCACTCCTCAGGACCGCCACGTGGCACTGCCGGACTCGCCTGGAGAGAGCTCAGAGCCCACGTGTTCCGGCTTGCCGTACTGATGCGTAGGGAAGCATCTGTGACATGCAGAGTGAGGTTGAAATTACTTGTAGTGATGTGCTCGGTGAGAGTTCTATAACTTGGTTTTCTGGGTTGGAGGAGTTAGTTTTTAGAATTGTCCTCGTGTGAGACTGGGAGTCTCCGCAAGCTTAATGATACCACAGACTGCTTAGCTGCAGTCCTAAAACCTGGTCTCCAGACTGCTTTGCATTCTTAAAACTTACGGATTCTAAAGAACTTTTGTTTATGTAGGTTATACCTATAGATATTTATCATATTAGAAGTTAAAACTGGGATTTTTTTTTTTTTCTTGAATAAATGCTTTTTGTCGTGTACCACTGTGGTTTTTGTGTTTGTTGTGCGGCAGCTTTATGACACAGGGTAATGTCAAAGTCAAGCTCCAAAAGTCTTGTCCTGTTGGTGACACAGAAGATTAGAGTAGGAGTTCTGATAAGAAGCATGACCGTAAAACCCGGCTTCTGGAAGACCCGGTAGCAGGCTGCCTTGCTCGTGCCGCACTGGGGATCGAAGGTGCGTTTGGAATTGAGGTGTTTGTATCATTTTAATTTGTCTGTTGGCTCTTTCAACATTTTATTAAGACTTTGAAACATACAATAAAGTTCAGAGAATTTTACAGTGAACGCCTACCATCCAGATTCCATAATTTCATTTTATTTTACCTGCTTCTTCCCTTATCTCTCTCTCCATCCATGAAGACATTGCATTTTTTGGTGCATTTCAGAGTAAGTTGTTCTGTTGACTTTTTTGCTATGTTTTTGTGCATTATTATTATTTGTTGAAACTGGTTGTTTGCAACCTTCCTCAGCCAACGAGTCTCATTTGAAGCACAGAACAGAGTTGTCTGAGTGATGGTTTCTCATCCCCTAAAGAAAGAGTGACCTGGACACATAGTCAAGCTGACCGTCCCACAGGGCTTCTTTCAGACAGCAGGGCTCAGCTCTGTTTGAGTCCCCGTCGAGGGAAGCTACAGGGATCACAGCACACATCTGTCACTTTTCAGGCCTTGCCTTGAATTCATAGCCAACCACTGGATGCAGAGCGTGAGAACCGTGCAGCGTGCCCAGTGGTGAACTGAAGCCCGGCGTGCCGGCCCACGGGGGTCCACTGTTCAAAGTGCAGGAAGGTTTTTGGCCTCTTGATGTCCTGTTGATGGCAGAGAATCGGCCGTGGTGGAAGTATTTACGCCTTGGAAGCGGGTACAGGCCGCAGAGGAGGGGCTGTCCCGCAGCCAGCCATGACACCTTCTACAGAGGTCCGCTGCAGTAGCCCCCCCACCCCCAGCCTGTCCTGTCTGCTGTGGTTGTGTCCGCCCCGTGCACGCGTGCTGTGCACCCACAGCCCAGCTCTGGGAAGAGCAGGTGGTTCCCTGTGACCCGTGAGCCCTGGCACCCTGACTTCAGCACCCTCCTCTCTCAAGCTGTCATGAGAGGTCACGACAGGTCAGCTCTTATCTTCGCTTGGCATATCTGATCCACCCCGCCCACCACCACCACTCTGTCCTTTCTTGTTTCTTTCCGTTTTTAAACCGTGGACCATCCTACATCCGGAGGCGTTGGGGTGACGTACTCCGTTGGTCTCCTGGTAACACACGTCCTGGTTCTCCTTTTGCCTCTCTGTCTGCTCGTTCCCTGTGAAACCCCCCTTCTGTCTGCCCCTGAGATGCTGGTGCTGTCTGGCCTCCTCTCTGGTGTCCACTCACGCTCCGTTTGTCTTCTGTTCACCTGTTGATGACTTTGAGATCTGAGTGCTCAGCTGAGACCCCTGCCGGGAACCCCGAATTGCTGTGGATATTTCCATTGAGGTGGCCTGCTGGCGCCTCTGCTGTGTGCCCGGGATGGACCCATCACTCCCATTGCCGCCCCTAAAAGGGGTTTCCAGTATACGCGATGGGTGCCGACCTTCCGGCGTTTGGAGCCACACCTTCAGGCCCACCCCAGCTCCCTGCCCCCCACGAGCGGGCTCAGCCTCACAGCCCTGGCGGGTGTGGCTCTGCGGGGCCATCACTGTGGCCGCCATCCTGGTTCAGGCCTCCAGCCCCTCTGCCACCTGTGGGTTCTCCTGTCTGGTCCATCCCCAAGCAGGGACCCGCCCTGCAGCTGGACCACAGTGCCCCTACTTAGGAAGCTTGTCACGGGGCTTGCACTAGGTGCCCCCTCAGTGTGTGTGTGTGCACCTCATTGATGTCACAGGCCTGTGAAGTAGGGGCCAGTCTTCCTTTTGTTCAGGGACTCAGTAACTACCCAGGGTCACTGAGCTGGAAAGTGTCATATTTCTAACGGAACTGGTCTGACAGCAGAGCCTACAGGCTTACCTTGACCTGCCTGGAGGAGGCCTGCTGTGGGGTTCGTGGGGTGTGTGGGGTTTGTGGGTCGGCCTCATCTTGTCCTCGTATGCCCACTCTGGTCTCCTGTCACTCCTCTGGGTTGCTGGCTCTAGCCGTGAGCACACTTCCTCAGACGCCCTGCCCTGTCCTGCCTGGGCCTTGATCACCACGTCCCTCTGCTCAGATGGGCTCTTCCCTTTGAAGCCCACCTCTCATGTCACTGCTGTGAACTTTGTAATTTTTGTGTCACTTATGGTTAGTGCTGTGCCTGGAACATACTAATGCTGAATAAAATGTTTGCCTTAATATTTAAATAAGTGAAAAACCCTTGGACCCTTAGATTCAAGTGCCATATCACTAACCATTCAAATAGAATATATATGTTTTCATTTGCTACTTTTGCTACTTGAGAAGTACCTTTTATCAGCTTTATATTTTCTAGATCGTGCCATGTACTACTCTTGTTTCTATTTATATTTCTAGAGAATTAACAAATTAAATTAACGCAAGGTAGCTAGATGATTAAAAAAATCAAAGAAAAACAAATAAGGGAATTCTTATATATAACATGATATGTCCCAGAAAGATGATGTCAGAGAGGAGGCTCAGGTTAATCAGTGAAGTAGTGAATGCTCAGATTTTAACAATAGCTGAAAAACGGCTTCTAAAAATGATCCTCACTAACACGGACAACCACACGGAAGGGAGAAGGTCTGTCGATACATGAGGAATATTATTATCCAGCTGAGACCTTTAAGAATATAGTTTTTCAATTTTTAGATGAAAACTAGATTTCAGTAATAAAAATTTAAGCAGGAAGCATCTTTTTTTTTTTTTAAAGATTTTATTTATTTATTAGAGAGAGAGAGTGCGCACAAGCAGGGGGAGCAGAAGCCATAGGCAGAGGGAGAAGCAGGCTCCCCGAGAGCAAGGAGCCCGATGCGGGGCTCCATCCCAGGACCCTGAGATCATGACCTGAGCCGAAGGCAGACGCTTAACTGACTGAGCCACCCAGGCGCTCCTAAGCAGGAAGCATTTCAAATGTTATTCTGGTTCAGTTTCTTTATTTTAAGTAGGAGGACATTGAGTTATTCTGTATAGGACTCGGGAGAAGGAGGTGTTTGTGAGGGGTAGGGGGGGTGGATGATCATGCATCTTTCCTCACAGTCATAAATGATACACTTCTGACTTTGAAAGCTTGTAGTGTAGTTTTGGTAAGTTTTGAAGTGGTTTCCTATGTGGGGCACATAGAAATTAAACTGACCAAAGATACATGGAAATCAAGTAAAGGATCTATGGAAGAAAAGTACCAACTACTCAGTTTTTTCCAGAAGAGTTTAGGGTACAAAGGGAAGTTTCAGAAGAGTGACTCATTCTTGGAACACATTAAAGCTATTACCTATAGGTGTCTGAGATCTACGTGTGATGTGACAGTCAGCTCTCGTAAATCACTTGAAGATGCTTGGCAGTGAGGGTGACCCTTAGAACATGGCCGTTTGAACTGGGAACTCCCAGGGCTGCAATGGCGAGAATGTGTTCCTGGTCCTGGGCTTGTCGCTGCCGGCTGAGAGGCCTTTGGGTCTGGCTCAGCCCTAAACCGTCTGTGACTTTTTGTCACCCCTGCCCCCATTCAGATGCCCAGTCCTGCTTCAGGATGTTTGGAACCCCTCCCTGGACTGCTTGAGCAGTGCCTTTGTATTTCTCTCCCACACAAATTCCCTCCCACATTTTCCAGTTACATTAGCGTACTGGTTTTTGAAATTAGGTATCGATTCAATGATAGAAGTGGTAGTTCAGTGCAATTAGATGTTTTATTGAAGGCCATGTGGTCTGACTTGTAGGACTGGAGGCAGATTCCTCCTGTGCATCTTGAATGAGAAAAGAAGGAAAGTTAAAACAAACCATCTTAAAAGGAGAACGCACATCCCACTTTGCTTTCTCAGTTCAGCATGAGCGAGCCAGCTGGCCTAGACTCGGGTACCTTTGCCTGGACCCCGTCAGTCCTCGACAGATGTGCCTGCATATGCCAGTCCAGACCCCAGCCCGTTTCTCCCCACATAGGAGCCCTCCTGCCTGGTCCACCTTCCAAGTGCGCCTCTGTGGCCTTTCTGTCTGGGAGTCGTGGGTGATGCGAATCTCATCCCTACATGATGGATTGATTTCTAGCTCCTCAGACCTAGCCATGATTGCTTGCACTCTTCAGAAAACCGTTGAGACTTGTACATGCCAGTTAGATGACCATCTGTAGGACTGACCAGGGCAGTGTGAGGAACAGGGATCTCACTATATCTACCAGGAGAGAAGTGGATCGTAAACAGATGTTTGTGTACATATGGGAATGAATACCCTTTAAAATCGTGAAACTACATTATGGAAGTTTGGGATAAATACTCATAATTCCACCACCAAACCCAGTGATCCTTGTCAGCTTTGATAACTTATTTTTCATCTTTCTTTTACATTTTAAACAGCTATAGCCATGTTACACATACAATTTGTAATTTTTTAGTTAATATTACAAGCTCTTTTCATGTTTTTGTTCTTGAAATCATGGTCTTTAACGTGAGCTCCAAAATTGAGAACATGTTTGACCATCTTTGAAGCGTAATGGAAGACCCCTAGCCCCCACCCCGCATCAGCCACTATTGCCCCCACACCCACTGCAGATGTCTCCACAGGGACAAGTCCACTGCCGGTGAAATAGCAGAGCTCCCCTGCGGTGCCTGGTGCCCGCACATGCTGCCCGTGGGTGGTGTAGTGGCGCCGCTCGCTCCGATCGCCGTCCTGGACAGGCCTCCCAGGATGCAGCCACAGAGTTCCAGGTGCCTCTGTTCCTTGCAGACAGCTGGAACAGCGTTCATCTGTTTTCCACATTCTCCTGTCCAAAGATGAGTCACTTCCGCCTTCAGTCCAGTTGGGATTTTCTCTCTTGACTTTTTTTCATAAATCCTAATATTATTCAGTCCTGGGACATTTAGGTGCACTTTGCTGTCCTGTGGCCAGGGAAAATGCTGACTATATTTTTCTGTGTTCATTGACTTCGTATGTTCTATTGTTTAAAAAGGGGGAAGATCTAGGTTAGAGTGATGTCATTGTGGGTCAGTTTTTAAAAAATGCCTATTGGGAAAACATAAAAGCTGTTTATTTGCTGACAGTCTGATGGAGGAGGCCAGACAGGAACAGCGAGTGGTTTCACTGAGTGAAAATAGGGAGGTATGCAACCTCGAAATGTGTGTTCTTTGTTTTGCCAGAAAGGAAACTTTTTTTTTAAGTAATTCCTTCCTGTAAGGTGCTATTTTAAGCTTAAAATACTTCAAACCGAATGGCTTCTCGTATCTCCCGAGATGCATATCGACCCTGAGGCCACTTTACAAAATTAGGGAGGCCTCAGAGAGAACCGTTTAGCAGGTAAAGGGTCTTCTCTGAAACAGCCAGTAACCTCTGCGAGTGAGGACCCATCTGTCACGTTTGCTGCCCTGTTCGCAGCCCCTAGAATTTGACCTTGTGCACAGTAGGAATCTGATAGGACATGTTGGTGAGTGAACAATTGTTGGTTTTAGAGCAAGGATCGCACATTTTTCTGCACAGATCCAGATAGTAAATATTTTTGGCTTCGGGAGGCATAGGGTCTCTGGCACAATGGCTGGGCTCTGCTGTCGTGGGGTGGAGGGCAGCCACTGACAGTATGTAAACAAAAGGCGTGGCTGCATGCCAACGAAGCTGTTTACACAAGCAGGCCCAGGGCAGCCTCCAGTTGGCCAGCCCCGCTTAGACCCGTGCTGTCCAGTGGAAGTCTCTGTGATGACCGAATGTTCTGTGTACTGCACAGCATGGCAGCCACTAGCCCCACCTGGCTGTGGAGCACTTAGGATGGGATTACTGCAACCAAAGAAGTGGATTTTTGATTCTGTTCGGTTGTAATTAATACAAATGTAAATAGTCACATGTGGTTAGTTGCTGCGGTGTTGGGCGTTGCAAGGTTAGAACCTTCCCCGAAGCACGTTGCACAGAGTGGTTTGTTGTTCTCTGGGAGACCTGTACACGGGAGGGGAAGAAAGAGTTCTGTAGCCCCCCAAACTGGGGAATTGTTAATAAGAATAGACTTGTTCATTTCAGGACTGCTCAGAGCCTTTAATATTCTAATGTACAAGACAGTCTACCAGAAAGTCTTAGATTTTTTCCTCTGAGCTTTTTGACCGTGAAGCTTTCTGCGGGTGCCCTTGAACATCTTAGAGCACCGGTGTTCTTGGAGAAGACCTTGGGAGATGCCGGTGTGGCAGGCCAGGATACTGGGCGTCTGCAGGACATGGAGCTTAATAGTTTCAGAGATTCTGTTAAGTGTTTCCCCTTGGACAGTTAGGTTTGAAAGGTCTGTGGAAGTCCCCGTAGTCCATGGCCATGGGCTCTCTGGGACCATGAAAACTGACATGGAGGAAGACGTGTGTAACACGCACTGAAGCCCCTCGTCTGTCGTGGACTCTACTTGTTCACTGCATAGGGGGGTGACTAGATTGTCCGTGTCTGCAGACAACATAGACACTCCAGGAATCCATCCCGTTAGCACTTGAGAAACATTCTCATTTGAATTGGAAATAGGACGTGCACACCTCCGTGTGGTTTGGGAGTTTGGAACCTGCATCACGTTTGTAAGTGGCTGTTTTATCTTGAGCAAATGTTTGTGCTCCAGATACTTGCATTTTCAAACTAGTTTGTGCGTAAGAACTTAACTGTACCCTTTTGGTTCTGAGGAGACACAGGATGCAGCCCTGTGAGTTCGAGGGCAGAGTGGGACGGCCGCGCGGGGGCGGGGCCGTGCTTTGTCCCCTGCGGCGCTGGGGCTGGGCCGCTGCAGCCCCGGACTCCCCGTTCTGCTCGTCAGAGGCAGCACTAGGAGCCTTCCGCCAGCCGGGCCCTGTCACAGGACCGTGACACCGTCACAGCCGACAATGTGGAATTTTTCCGAAGTCGGAGCAGATCCTACCGCATCTGCCCTCATAATTGGGGTCTGTACCCTTGTGCATTCCCATCAACTCCTGTTCTCTTTCCAAGGACCGTTCTCTTCCTTTTCTATGATTTGTTTTCATGTTTGGCCTTTTTTTTTTTTCTGTTCCGCTTTTTAAATTCCCCTCTATTCCCGAGTGTGACAGCGTTCTGCTTTCCTCTTCAGCCCTTCCTCCCAGGCGAGCACTCGGCAGAGGAGAGCACGCGGCGCTGGCGTCCAAAGCCTCGTTTTGAAAATTGCTAAAATATCAAATGCTAACTAATATGTGCCCCAAGGTTTTATTTCATTTTTATAATTTTGTTTGTTGTTGTTGTTGTTTTTTGCTTTTACAGTGAGTGTTGAAAAGATAGACCTGAAGGGATTATCTCACAAAAAAAGTGAAAGAAATGTTGAATGTTCCTTTGAGGTAAGATGCCAAGTTTTTTTTCCCTTTTCTCCCCTAAGGGGTAGGAAGGAAACATTTGCCATGTGTAGATACTTAGCTTGATCTAAATGGAAGATGGGCTGTACCAATGCTGTGGGAGGCAGAAAGCCGGGCCTGGGCCACGGGCGGGCAGTCTCCTGAGAGCCTGTGTGCTGAGCGTTGTCTAGACTGGCGTGCTCGGCTACTGCTGCTTGGTCACCAAAGTTGGCTGACACAGGGACACCGTGTGAAAATTGAGACACACTGCATATTAGGATTGGAGGCCTGCAGGAACTGTGGCCCAGTGGCCTCACAGTGTGCTGGGAGCTGTGCCCCATGAGGTCCTTGGGGGCCTGGGCTCCCCCCAGTTGACTGCCTTGATATCCCTGGGGTGTGCGCCCTCAGCCTCATGGTCCAGGGTGGTAGCCAGGGCGCTAGTCCTCACATTTTCATTCCAGGTAGCAAGACATAGGATGAAGAGGAGGGAAAACTTTACTTCTCTCTCTCTTTTAAGGAAAATTCTGAAAGCGGCCACTAGACATTTCCACTTATGTTTTGTTGACTCAAACTTAGTTTCTTGGTCCTGCTTAGCTGCAGAGGAGGCTGGGAAATGTGTTCTGGCTGGCCATATCCCCAGGGTTCTGTTACTTGGCTGTCATGTTGTGTGAGGTTCTCCTTTGACCCTGTGCCTGAACACTGATTACTAGGGAGTATTCTCAGGAATAAAAGCTTCTCGTTCGTATCTAGTTTGTATGCTCTGATGCTGTGTGTGGTTCACTAACTTTTCAGAGGGTATAGATGCATCGAAATACTTTAAATAGTCTCACCACTAAAAGGGTAACATCTTCATTTGATTCAGAGGGTGTACTACATTGTGAGAATCCCTTGTTTGGCTACGCATTTGTCTTCAGAATGTTCGGGAAAGACTCACCTAAGGTTTTGGAGGCTGTTGAAACTTGTGACCAGCACCCAGGTTTCAGTACCCAGAGAACCTTGGAATCCCAGCATCTTCAAGGCCTCGTAGAGGTGGGAGCCTAGCAGGTCCCTAGAGCCCTGAGCATGTTGTTTTCCCTCCACCATGCTCTGTGTCTCATGGCTGGACCTCCCCTCGAGATCATCTGCCTCCACACGGCTGAGCCTTTCTGGGGGGGTGGGCCCCACTTAGCCCGTCCTCGGGCCCACAGCCTGGGCTTGTACAGTGTGAGATGTGACTATGGCTGGTGTGACTGCCTGCAGCTTCTCTGTGAAGACATGAGCTTTGGCAAAATACACACTTGGCCTGTCGTGGCCTTTGGGAGGAGATGGGAGTTCTGTTAGGAGTGGGGAGGCAACAGGCTGGTGAGGACGGGGCACGGGGGCCTGAGTCCTCTGCAGGCAAGCTGCACAGCTCCAAGAGGAGCCGGGAGCCCTGAGCTTGCGGCCCTGGACTCTGGAGTGTCCCTGGTGTCGCTGCTGTCACACAGGGTGAGGTGTGTAGTTGAAGGTGTTTCTACGCCGGTGGGTGAGTGTTCTAAGACTTAAAGCAAAAGCTTTGGTTATCTGCGATTCTTACTTTTCCTGAAGTGATAACTGACAGAAGTATTCTTGTGTTTAGGAAAGTGAGAATTCCTTTCTGATGCGGAAGTCCAAACTAGTTTTTCTTTTGGGGTATTTTTTTTTTTTTACGATTTTATTTACTTGAGAGAGTGAATGAGTGGGAGGAGGGGCAGAGGGAGAGAGATCAAACTTCAAGGTGATTGGTGCCCAGCACGGAGCCCGACGCGGGCTCAGTCCCCGAGAGCATGACCTCAGCTGAAATCAAGAGTCAAGACGCTTACCTGACTGAGCCGCCCAGGCGCCCCTTGGGGGTACTAACTCGATATGCCCTGAGGGACTTCCAGCCCAGCCCAAACGGTGCTGGTTGAATGGTAACTCGAGGCACAAAGGAAAGATAGGATCCACGTCAAAAAAAATTTTTTTTTGACCTTGTTACTCCAAAACACTGTTCATTTGCACAGCTTCAGCTATGTGCTCGTTTTGCGCGGGGCTGGTAGGGTGCTGCTGCCGGCTGTCATTCACGTGTCAGGCTGGAGACTTGTGTCACGCAAGGGAGGCTGTGCACCTTCGGGAGTGTGAGCACAGGGGCTCCCGCCAGCACCGCGCTCCGGAGAGAGGAGAGCGCAGGGCGGGCGGCCCGAGGACAGCGGCGAGCCTACCTAACTACTCACCTGCTATCACTGCAAATGACTAGCCTCAAAAATAAGCTCCAGCAGGATTTTTCTGTCTTAGAAATCAACAAGCTAGCCCTAAAACGTATATGGAAAGAATAACAAGAGTAGTCAAACAGTTTTGAGAAGAAGAATAAAGTTGGAAGCTGCACACTGCCTGTCTCGGAGACTTGCCGTTAGACTACAGGGACACTGGCGCGTGGGGTCGCCGTGAGCATGGGGCGCTGGTCAGCAGGTCGGAGCACAGAGTCCAGAGTTAGACTCACAGGTCAGTGGCCGATTGACAGGCCAGCAGTTCCCGTGAAGAAAGGGCAGTCATTTCAACAAATGGCTCCAGAACCCTTGACCAAACCTCTCACCTCACATAGAAAACTAAGTCAAAACTGTTCATAGCCCTGTGTACAACCTAAACCAGTAAAAGTTCTGGAAGAGAGCCTACCTACAAGACTGTGTGGCTAGGCAAAGATTTCTTTGCTACGGCACCAAGAACATGATCCGTGAAAGACAAAATGAATACGAGAGACTTGATCAGAGTGTCGAACTTGCTCCTGGAAAGGCACCCTGAGGGTGAGGAGATGGCTGAACAGGATGCAGACTAGGAGATATTTGCACATTACATATTCAATAGATAGTTTTCATCCCAAATAGATAAAGGACTCTCAACACTCAGCAATAAGAGAGCACCCCAATAAAAAATGAGCCAAAGATTTGAACTGACGTTCGGAGGGCGAATATCCCACGTGAGCAGATGTCCGGCCCCACCAGTCATTAGGGCAATGACCATTAGAGCCACAGGGAGGTGGCTCTGCGTGCCTGCAGCACAGCTGCAACTGGAGACGGGCGCGCAGCAGAGCTGGGACTCTCCCCAGCAGCCGGAGCATGTGCTCAGGGCTACGGCCTCTTTGCAAGGCTCTCTGGCAGTTTTATAAAGAGCTACACATTTCCCTAAAGTATGACCCATCAGTTCTACCACTAGGTATTAATCCACGGGAAAGGAAAGCATTTGATAACAGATTTGTACGTGAGTGTTCACGCCAGCCTGATATGGCAGACCACCCTGAGTGTCCGTCCGCAGGAGAATGGATGAACCCATGGTGGTTTTGGAAACACTGTGGAAGACCACCCATAGTGGAAAGGACTGAGCTATTGTTAACACTAGCAACGTGGAGAAAACTCAGATAATTACGCTGTGTGGAAAAAGACAGACCCTTTGCTACAAAGGATATATGGTGTGAGCCCATTTACATAAAATTGTAGGAAATACCAGCTGTCTACAGTGAGAGAAGGCACACAGTGGCTTCCTGAGGAGAGGAGGAGGGAACGTTTGGGGGTGATGGACATGTTCGTGGTATTGATGGGAGTGATGGTTTCCTGGATGTAAACATATGCCCAGACTTAGCACATTATGCCCTTTTGATAGGCGTGGTTTATCATCCTTTAGCACTCGGTACAATTTAAAAAAAAAAAAAAAGGTCACCTGAGGATTAAGCCTTTCCTTTTGTCCACAGAACCCTAACTAATGAAGATTAAATAAATTGTCCTTTAAATAAGGTGTTTCTTGTATGTGGAAGTAAACAGCTACCGTACTGGGACCAGAGCCACCGAGCACCTTCTAGAAGCGCCGGCCGTCCTGGGCCGCGATAGGACGGCTATGCTGGCCAGAGAGGGAGACGCAGAGAAACCTCTCTCCTGCTGGCCTCCCTGGCTCCGGAGGGGCAAGGTGGCCTCTGCCCGCCGTTTCCTCGGTCCTGTTTATCTCTAGTTTCACTTTTTATGGGTCAGTGTTTTCCAGGGGTACAAATGAAAGGCTTCTTTTATAGGAAAGCCTACGTAGCTGAAGTGAGATGCTTCTAGTATGTAAACATGTACTGCAAATAGGAGTCTGCGCTTCCTGTTCTTTTCCATGGGGTTGGTTGTGCTTTTACGGAGTCGGAGCTGCTCCGAACTGGTTCCTGAGGAGCCACATCAGGGCACAGGAAGCCAGAGGCTGCACACAGAGTCAGCGTGCAAGTACGCGCATGTGGAGTGTCCAGATGTTACCAGTTTTCCCAGATTCACTGTTGAAAAACTGGAATGAGTAAAATTTTTTTTAGTAAAATGATTTCCTGCATCAAAGTGAAGGATAGAGAGGGAAAATACCAGAGGATGTCCCAAACCCTTGAAGCACCTCCTAGACTGTAGAATTTCAGCAACTTAGAAAGAACTGGAGAACAGTGCTAATCAAAACCATTCTTTCTGAAGGACCCAGGCATTGCATTTACTTTAGTGCTCTATCTTTTCCTTGAAAGTTTTATTTTTTCATTTCAAAATAATCTTAACTGCTTTGAATATCTTATTGTCATATTAGCAAAGATGAGTCTTGACAACTATTCTTTTAATTTAGTTTTTGTTTTCATCAGCTGTTCTTGCGGAATTGAGAGTCCAGTAATCCTGCGAACATTGCCAAGAGAGCAGGAAACTGTTTGTTTCGACGTGCATGTTCGTGTGACTGCGTGAGGGTTGCTGATCCTGGAGCCACATGGTGCATGCTCAGGGCTTTCCCTCGAGTTGTCTCTTTGTGTTTGCTGGTTTGTTTTTTGCTTAGGGACAAGTTCTTAGAAATGACTTCACTCCAAAAGTCCTGTGATTGTCTGAAAGTCCCCCCGTTGTGCTCAGGCCCAGCGCCTTGTGGTTCTGCTGCCACGTGGACCCGATAGCCCTTGGTGGGCCCCAGCTCTCCCCTTCATCCCCACCCGCACGGCCCCTCCCTCCTTACAGGCGCCATCCCCTGTTCTCGGGTCTTGTATCACTCTCTGTCTGGTGGCTTCTTAGAAAGGGCACTTGGGAGGTCCTGCTTCTGGGGCCTTCCATGTCTGGACCTGCCTCCCCCCCGCCCCCGACGTGTGACTGAGAACACAGGCGGAGGCTGGGCGTTGCTCTTCCTCAGGGATCCGCTGCTCTGCTGACTTCCTGCCTCCTGGTGCTGAGCTCTGGCACTTTGGACGGTTTCCTCAGTCCTGGGTGTTTGCACACCGCTCACCCATGCTTGGCTGTGGGTCTGTTCTCATCAGTGTGCTGGCACTCAGTGGGCCCTTTTAACTTGAAAACTCACATCCATAATCTGGGGGCCCTGTCCTGAATCTTACCTTTTGGTTTCCTCTGCTCTGTGTTTCTCTGTTTGCTTGCTTTGGAACTCCAGCTGTCTGCATATTGGACCTCATATTGGCCTGGTCCTTTGTTTGATTTTTTTTCTCTGTTTTCTCTCCTTTTGGTATTTCGATCTACTCGAGTGAGGACTGTGTCATCTCTCCCCTTC
Source organism: Eumetopias jubatus (assembly GCF_037043125.1). Taxonomy (NCBI): domain Eukaryota; kingdom Metazoa; phylum Chordata; class Mammalia; order Carnivora; family Otariidae; genus Eumetopias; species Eumetopias jubatus. The sequence goes on along the minus strand of NW_028274816.1, from coordinate 38,144,564 downwards.
ATCAGTGGGGTTTTTCACTCCTGTCCTGGTTTTAATTTCAAAGAATACTTGTTCTCTGACAATTCTTTTTTCATAGCATCCTGTTCTTGGCTGTGCTTTTCTTAGATCACTGAGAATATTAATGATAGTTTTTAGTTTTTTAAAACTATGGCCTGTGTTTCAGCCTGGCTGCCTTGAGCCCTTCGAGGCCGGTGCTGGATGTTCTGGTGCTGGGCCGCCGGCTCACGTCTGTGGTGCGGCAGGAGCCGTGGGCAGGGCCTCTGCGCTGGGCTGCTCCCTGGGCAGAGAGAACACTCTGCTCCACGTGCTCCAGAGTAGACTGCTGTGGGTGACCCGGGGACATTGGGGATGGAGCCGACAAGTGAGTCAGAGGACTGAGATGCAGTGTGACGTAGTCCTAAGTATCTGTTTTGTGCATGTTTTGCTTTTTGTGTATGCTTAGGGTATTTTACGGTATGGCTTAGTGAGGCTGTGTAACAGGTGCAAGTGACAGGAAACCACACTGCCATCATTTATTTGGCAACTTTTTCTTGGTGGTACGTAACATAACGGGGTAGCTTACAGTTGGTGCCGCCTTGGGTTTGATGGGACACGTGTGTAGCATGTAGTGCGCTGTGAGGCTCTTCTGTGTCCAGGCTCCTCCTGGGGCCTGTCCCCTCCTCTGGTGCAGGTGCCTGGCCTGGTGGGTGAGGCCGAGGGTGAGTGTGAGGAAGCCTGTGCCCGCTGCAGAGAGTGGTGCTGCTGAGGGCATCCCGGGAGTGAGCCCTTGCTTTCTGTCTGCTTAGACTGAAGGTTGGAAGGAAAAGTAAAGCATCGGGAGCTGACGGCCTGTAGTGATGGTGCCTGTTGAAAGCACATCGTTGTTGGGGAAGCAGATTGTCTGTTTCAACATAGCATGATATGTCTGTGCTGCACGTGTAGCTTGGGCGTTGGAGTTCATGTTTTTGTGGGCTTTAAGATGTGTTCATGCCATGTGGATGTGGACGGGAAGAGAATCGGGTTTTGATCTTGGTTTAAGAGTCACGGGGAAAACAAAAATCCTCCACCACGTGCTGCACTGTGACCAGCACAAGATGTCAGCAGTGCTTGGGGTCCAGCATCTAAAGACCAGAAAGTTTCTGCCTTTAATCCTAGATGGTTGCTGGGGTTTCCTTGGGTAGCATCTTGCCCCAAACTTGTGTTCAGTGCTGTCAGTGAGATTTGTCTCCAACAAAAGCAGGTTGGGGTCTGCAACTTGGTGCGGGTCCATTTGGGCAGCGAGGCATGTTCATTCAAGGAGCACCAGCACCTGCTGCATCAGTGAGCCCCAGGCGCCCCGAACTCAAAAATTGGGGAGGATCTCCTTTCCTCCGCTGGCTTGTGTTTCCCGGGAGCTCAAGGAGACGGCCACCTTGGTAGTTGTTTCGTGGTGCGGCCACTGTGGGGACGGAAGGGACGCGTGTGGGGTTCAGCAGAGGAAAGGGGACGTGGGGTCCATCGGCAGCCACAGTAGGCTGTTTCTCAGAAGGCGCGGACGGGTGGCGGGAGCAGAGGGGTCTTCCAAACTGCCACGCTCCGTCTGCTCCATCGCTGCGAATACAGCGCTTTCTTTTTGGTCGTTTTACTCCGTGGCTTGAGGCCCTCTGGTGGCTTCTTCTGGATCTGAGGGCCAAGTTCCTGCTTCCCGGTCTCACCCTTCTGGTGGCCCTCCCGCCTCACGCCTCCCTGCTCGCCTCTTGCTGCACTGGATTCCCTATTTCCCCGCCCTACTCCCGTGTCTGAATGCGGCGCGCCCCCCACCAGTCCTCAGTGCCCCCAGGGGGTCAGGAAACACTGGAGAAGCAGCGGGAGGATGGAGGGAGGAGACCTTCCCCCAGGACGTCTGCAGGCTGTCATCTAGGGGGACTGCCTGGGACGCGGTGATGACACGGGGCCGCCCACCCGCCACACGCAGCGCAGAAACGCAGCCGTGTGCTCAGGTCTCGGGCACGCCCAGCGCTGTAGGGCTGCTTGCAGAGAGCCCTTCCTGCTGCTCTCTCCAAAAGGTTTCCACCCCAGCCTGCACCCCAGCCACTCCCTGGGTGCTGACTGCCCCGGCCCCCGTTCTGTCAGGTTCCTGAGGGTGGGGGCCTTGTCTCATTTTCAGCAGCAAGGAGGTCCCCTTGAGGATGGTGTGCCCTGGCACACACAAGCAGTCGTGATTGTCAGTGACTGCATACAAGTTTGTGGAGCAAGCCTCAGACTCCATGCTTGCGTAATTTGGTGATATTTGAATAATTGCATAAAACAGGAAGCAAAGCCTTAAAGGACTTGAGTTATGTGAACTTTTCTCTCATGAGTCGGGGGATGTGTAACTACCCCATTTAGCAGGTGCACCACACTTAGGGCTCAGCACACTCACTGCACCTGTGCCCGTGAAGACTCCCTGGACAGGTGTGTTGTGAGGGACGTACGTGGCGTCTGTTTTTAAGGTTTGTTTGTTTGTTTGTTTTTAAGGTCTTGTGGTCTGATTCTTCAGTAACATCAGTAACCAAATCTTCCTCTGAAGTGACTGAATTTATTTCAAAGGTAAGGTGATTAAGGGCTCTTATAAAAATTAAAAGGCTCTCGATAATATTGCAGAGTGATTTCAGTGGATTGCTTCCTTCAGCTGGCAGAGCAGGTAATTCGTGCATGACCATAAAAACATGGTCCTCAATGCCACGATCCACGCTCCTTGCAGTTGTTGAGAATGAGAAGAGGCAGGATGCTGTGACCTGCACAGGCGGCTGAAGGGTGTTTGCTTCGGTTACTCTGCAGAGAGACTGAGAGAGAGTCCAGTCCCAGCTCGATCTGTTGGACATACTGGGTTTTCCTCTTCATTTTCTGATTGCTTCAACAAATGTCATCTAAACAAAAGGTTCCACTACTAACTAAATACCACTTTGCCCACATAGACATGTGTCCATACACACACACACCTCCACGGTTACAGTGTGTTTGCAGTCCACTGGCCTGGGCCACTGCAGTGAACCGCTGTCGCTAGCCAAAGCATCTTAATTAGTCCCCTTTGTCTCATGGAGTGTGACATATCAAAAGTGTCTCCAAAGCGAGTCTTAACGTTTTCACTATAAAATAAAGGATGTGACCCTGCAGGAGAAAATGCAGTGCATGGATCCTGTTGACAAGCCTGGACAGAAGTTGTCTGCTCACGCCTGTCCTCTGGGCCTGTCAGCCACGCTTTCTGGGGTTACCGGCCCCCCTGGAATTCACATTTTCATCCATGACCCTGAGAACGCTACATTTCCTCTCCTGCGTGCCTAGCCTCTCGTTTGTAGAACACCTGTTGCTCGGGACTGCGCTAACGCTGGCGCAAACTTTAACCCCACTGGGTGCTGACAGTGCTTCATGTTCACCTGGCTGTGTGTTCTCTGACCTTCCTGGATACCTGGTTTATTGTCTCTTGTTAATTTTGGGAGAATTCTTTCCCCTTATCTCTTCAGATATTTCTTCTGCCCCCCTCTCTCTCTGCCTTTGGACTTGAACTCTGTGCACCTTTGACGTTGTCCACAGCTCTTGGGTGCCGTTTTTGTTTTTCTTGCTCTTTTCGTTGTGTGTCTCGGGTCACACGATCTCCCTTGCCCTGTTCCCAGGCTCCCGGACGTCCAGTCCACAGCTCTGCCCAGGCTGCTGCTGAGCCTGTTTTATGTGCCGAGTTCTTCATCTCTGGGACCATGGTTTTCTATTGTTCTGATTTCTTGTTTTTCCTAGCTTTTCCATTTGACAACATCTTTTAGTAAAGTTTCCATCTCTCTGCTGAGATTTCCCATTTGTTGTCATGCATGTTGTCCATTTTTTCACTAAATCTTTCAGTATGTTAATCATAGTTGTTTTATAATCCCTAATAGTTCCCACATCTAGTTACCTCTGAGTTTGGCTCTGATGTTTATCTTCACAATAGTTTTCATTCCCTTATTATTTTTTTTCGTGTATCTTGTAATTTTTTGATTGAATATTAGACATCATGTTTAGAAAATGTAGAGACTGAGGGAAACAGTGTATCTGCCCTGAAATGGGCATGCTGCCGTTTCTCTCAGGCCCTCAGTGGGGTCCTCGATTTGGTCTGATCAGGAGTTGAGCTGGGTTTGGGTTTTGTTGCTGCTAGAGTTACCTCCAGTACCCCCGTGGGCTTCAGGTTCTTCCGGTGGAGGGTGGTTGTCACCTTGAGCCTGGGGAGAAGTGTCAGAAGTTCCTCTCAGTGGTCTGGCTTCACCCGTGGCCCTCAGCAGTCCTGTGTGTCTGTGGCCCGGAGGGGCTCTCCCTGATCTGTTGACACACACCCTGCCCCACCCCCACCCCTGCCCCGGGGGAGACTGCGGTTACTTGTTGCCTGGTGACAGACTTGTGGGGGGGGTGAGGTGTTCTCTGTGCTGCTGGTCCAAACTCAGTCCCAGGCACATGGCCCTTGGGGGCTTTCTCGGCACCCCTGCCCCTTTCCTCCCCAGCAGCAGCTGACCTCCTCTTTGTACTGGTACGGTACCCTCAGCCCAAGAGGGCTTTTGCCCCTTCCTCAGGGCCAGCGGGCTGTGCCTGCACCTTCCCCCAGAAGCAGGGCATCTTTGCTCGGGGCCGGGTGCCGGGAGGACTCCCTCCCCTCCCGCGGAGGCAGGACAGTAGTGCTCCTGCCTCATCCCCAGAAACGGAGGGTCTGCCTGGGCTCTGGGAGCAGGAGCAGAGTCTTGTCCCTCCCCCAGGGGCTTAGGGCTTTCTCTTTGGATTTAGAGAAGGCTCCAGAGAAGTCCTAGGGTTCCTGCCGGGCCCCCAGGGGCAGCCAGCCCCCACCTCTGCTGCCTCGGAGGCTCCCTCCAGTCTCCTGTGGAAGCAAGCTTGGGAAGGAGGGCACACTCCCCTTGTGTCTGGGGCTCTTGGCTGACCACTGTCTGGCCCACACTCGGCCCACTCGGGGAATGGGAAGTGTCCATCTTCTGACTCTTCTGCCGGCTGGCATGGCGGCTACCTCTTCCTCGTGTTCTGCCACAGCAGAGACGGATCACGTGTCTTGTCTCTCCTTGGAGGGGCAGGCCCCTCTTGAAATTCAGTTCACGTGGTGACCTTGCAACTGAGTTCCCTATGGGCTCACGGATAGGTATGATCGTGTTGGTTATGGAGGTTTTTACTGATGTCGTGGTGGGAGTGATGTTTTTTTGTGGCTTTCCACATTCTAAGTGGAAGTAGAGCCCCAGAGAGCTGAGAGCAAGGTGGGTTGTAGTGTCCTGCAGGCGTCAGCGTCTAGTGCCTGCCCATCTCTCAACCGGAAGAGGCCCGTGTCAGGTGAATTTTGACAGACGTCCAATGCTTTTCCATCTCTTTCAGTTACCCCAGCTGTACCCTGAAGAAAATCTGGAGAAGTTCATTCCTTGCTTAGCTGGCCCAGATTCCTTTTACGTAGAGCGAAACCACATGGATCTGGAAGCGGACCTGAGGTAAGGCTGCCCCGCACCTGCAGGCCGGGGACGCAGCCCCAGCAGTGGCCCTGTGGGGCCCGTCCGTGTGGCCATGTGTGGCGTGGCCAGAGCAGGGTGGGTACACGCCTGAGCTGCCTGGTCACCCCAGTGGTCTGGGTGTCTGTGTCGTCCCTGGGACTTTCATCAGCTATGGAGAATTTGGTGGAGTTAGTAACAGAGGCATGATTTTGAGGATATGAGTAAAGGAGTTTCACAGTACGTGCCACCACTTCATGTGATGTTGACGGTCTGAGGAAATGAAATCCAGTTACTGTTTCTGTCCCGTAGTGGAAAGTTGAGACTGTTGCAGGACAAAACTAGGGCCCGGTCAAGTCCCGTCAGCTAGTGTCTCCTGGCCGTTGAGCACACCCTGGGTGGGCCAGCGAGCAGGCCGGCTTCCTGGAACCAATGACTCGGGTGTAGCCCAGCTGCCGCGTGCTGCAGGAGACTGCGACGGGCCCGACTGTGCTCTCGTGCTAGCCCGCTGCGCCCACCGTGGTGGGAGGCGGTGGGTGTGGGGAAGGGGCTCAGGGAAACGATAGGACTCAGACAAGAATGGAGTCGAAGCAGGGGGAATATGGGTGTTGTGGTGCTTCTGTTTACTTTTTTCCTCTCATGGGTATTTCTCTTAACTGAAAAGTAAAATTTCACTCTGAGTTAGTTTTTGGTAATAACCATTTTAATGCTGATAAAACCACTTTAATTTTTAGGTATTTGGCTTCATTACCTTCTCACGTGTTAAAAAATGACCACGTCAAGAAATTTTTCAGCACTTCATCTCCCACCCAACAGCTTCAAAGTCCAAGTGAGTTTGTGAAATGTGATTACGCAAAGATAAAAACAACTTGATTGTCTGCCACCTTTCTGACATTTGTCTTACCTTGCAGGTCCTGGCACCCCTTCCCTCTCTAAAGTGGGTACCATGATGGGCGCGTCTGGAAGGTGAGGCATCTGGAACCAGCACGTTTCACATCCGCATAGAGGTTACTTCTGCCTGTGTATAAATGTTTGTAGAGTGAAGTCATTTTTGGTCTTAGTCTTGAATAATATTGTGAGGGGATTTGGATAGAGATACTCCAGTCTACGATTTCTCCATGTAAAAAAAGAAGTGGTCCTCTGGGCCACTAGAGTTGGAATTTCCAAGGACCCTCATTGCAAACGCTGATTTCCGGGCCCTGTGCACCCTAGGACAGCAGAATTTCAGAGAATCTTCATTTTTATAAGCTCCCAGGGAGCGATTGTGCCCATGAGGTGGCAGAGCCACTGCTCCCAGGGTCCTCCATCATCAGGAGGCCTGATGGTGGTTGTGTGACAGACAGGTGGGCCAGCGTCACAGACAGTGACACACACGCACAGACGCTTGTGTGAAGAGGCAGTCAGGCGGTAAGGGCTTCCAAAGTGCTCACTTTCCCCTTTACCCCCTGCCTGCTACATACTGAGTACACCGTGAACATGCGGGTTTGTGGTCTGGGGTGGAAGGGTCAAGGGCAGAAAGCAGAATGTGGAGTGTTCCTTCCAGCCTGCTGCTGGGACTCCCTCTCACAGAAAGTTCATTCAAACGTTAAAGATTGAGGAGTCAGTTGTAATGTATGATTTTCAGTATCATGCTATGATTGAACAACAGAGACTGGGCAGCTCAGCCACACGTGCGCATGCACAGCTGTGCCTCCTCAAGCCCGTCCACGCGGACGCACCTGTATGCACGGGTGCATGTCCATGTACATGTGCATACCCAAAGAGGCCTCCGGGGGGCGGGGGGGTGGCAGTGGCAGGAAAGGGCTCTGATGCTGGCAGTAGGCGTGGCCTCGGATGCAGCCCAGCACGTGGGAGCCGGCTTCTGCCCACTGTCCACCGTGTGTCCGGGAAGGAGGCCGTGGTCCCGGGAAGACCACCTGTCTGCTGTCCCCACAGGCCTGTGTGTGGCGTGGCCGGCATCCCCTCCTCTCAAAGCAGTGCCCAGCACCACATGCAGCACTCGGCCAGCGCGGCCACCTTGCCCCACTGCTCCCACGCGGGGGGTGCAGGCTCGGCGTTGGCCTACCGGGCCCAGATGGACAGCTCGCCAGCCATCCTGATGCCCTCCAGTCTGCAGACCCCTCAGACCCAGGAGCAGAACGGGATCTTAGACTGGCTTAGGAAGCTGCGCTTGCACAAGTACTACCCTGTCTTCAAACAGCTCACCATGGAGAAGGTATGTGGATGACCGGGCAGGCAACATAGTCCTCCTCTGACGTCGTTCCTAGGGGCCTTGAGGTGGGTGTCTAGACTGTCCATGATGTGGAAATCCCGTGGCCTGCTATTCGATGCCTATATGTGTGCCTGGAGTCCTGCACGCCCACGGGGAGTGGCGGTGGATGTGGATTGGAAGGCTCCCTGCAGCCAAAGCAAAAATTCGAACAGGACTGGTTGTAAACAAACAGCTTTTTTTTTTTTTTAAAGATAGTCTGGGGTTTTCACGTGTTAGATACTCTACATGATATGAAGGACATTGTATCCCCAGCAGCCATTTTGGAAGAAATGGTGAATTCTGGTGCACTCGCGCCCTTTGTTAGATGCCCTTCAGCCTGGGCTGTGCGTGTGCGGGAACTCAGTGCCAGAAGGGCCTGTTTTACAAGGTGCCCAAATACTTGCATCCGAGGGAGCAGCCCATTGATGATCTGGCTCGATTGAGGGTCATACAGTTGAAAGTAATAGATGGATTTTATGTCTTTCAAGCAGTCCTACGAAGTTTCGGGGTTTTTTTTTTTTTTTTTTTTTTGAAGAGAGAGAGGAGGGGCAGAGGGAGAGAGAATCTCAAACTCCCCGCTGAACGCAGAGCCCACCCCAGGACTGATCTCACAACTTTGAGATCACCACCTGAGCTGAAATCAGCAGTCGGACGCTTAACCAACTGAGCAACCCAGGCGCCCTGGAAATTATTTTTTACAACAGAGGAGTTTTGATGAGCACTTTTTTGTTGTTAAAGAAAATTCTGGAATTTCTGAAGTCTTGGTGTCACTGAGAAAACTAAATTTGACCGATGGTGGTGTTTGAGCTCTGATGCCCCTTGCTGGATACAATCACTTGGTGCTTTTATGTATATAAATATCTTATTTGTCCAAAAATCTGCAGTTGAATCTAGAAATCAAGCTTTTAGTACATAATAAACCGCTTTTAAGTATATTTGTAAGACTCTTGTCTTAGGATGCATAAATTCTAAAAAACAATAGATATTGCCAACTTTGTCTCATGATCAGTTTAAAAAAGTTTTAATGTAATGTAGGAGTTGAATTTTAGCCATAAAATCACAATCCTGTTATGAAGTGTCGTGCGAACCACAGTGTTGTGTCTGCTTGGTATAAGACCCACGGGTTAATTAGCCATTCAGTTCAGGTGGCATCTGCTTTTCTGGGTCACTTGCTTCCCAACAAAGTTGCTTTGCCCCTAAAATGATGGTGATTGTGAGACAAAAGAGCTGTTAAAGAGTTCTCCTTTCTGGAGGAGGATAAACGGCTTGCATTTACCCCAGGGGGTGGGCCCCTGGACAGGAGGGGGACATGTCCACAGACCCAGTCTCTGTAGAAGTGGAAACTGCAGGACATGTTCTTTAGTCCCCTGCCCGCATAGTGCGGACCTTCCAGGTGCCCCATCTTCTCCAGGCCGTGTGCGGAAGGCCCAGTGGACGTGGCCGGTGAGCCTCATATGGAAAGTGAGCATTTCATGTTTTGAATGAGGGACACCACATTATTTAGCAATGGACTGTTTTGGTGTTCCCAGGGCTTCTTTTTCTTTTCTCTTTTTTTAAGATTTTATTTATGTATTTGACAGAGTGAGTGAGAGAGAGCGAACACAAGCAGGGGGAATGGGAGAGGGAGAGGCAGGCTCCTCTCTGAGCAGGGAGCCCAATGCTGGGCTCAGTCCCAGGACCCTGGGATCATGACCTGAGCCGAAGGCAGGTGCCTAATGACCGAGCCACCCAGGCGCCCCTGTTCCCAAGGCTTTTATTATCCAGTTAGGTTTGATCTGTTTGTGTATGCTACTGGTAGAATACATTTATTAAGTTATACTGCAAGTTCTTTGTTTTCAGAGTCCTATGATTCTCAATAACTTTGTAATGTGTTTCTTCTGTGCAAGTTTCTGAGCCTTACTGAGGAAGATCTAAATAAATTTGAATCCCTCACAATGGGAGCAAAGAAAAAACTCAAGACTCAGCTAGAGCTGGAGAAGTAAGTGTGAAACTGCGAAATGTCTGTTTCTTTTCATTCCTAATGTACTGAATGTGGTATCTAAATGGGGTTTCTCGATTGGATGGAGGCCCCCAAATGTAGGGTGACTATTGGGTGGCCTGGGAGGTGAAAGAGTTCACCTGAAGCGGAACAAAGGAGAGGTCATTGAGGAGAGGCTTTCAGCCAGGAGGCAGTGTGTGGGGCTTTATTTAAAGAGGGAAGGTGAGGACGTGTGGCATCTTCCCCCTTTTTGGTAACTGTGCTGGTTGGAAGTATCCCAGTGGTCGTACGGGGCCTAGGGATATTCTGAGGTGGGTCATCTCAGGGGCCTATGTTCAGCCAGGGGGTCGCTCTTAGAGCGCCTCTGCACTGAACAGGTGCTAGCTATAGCACTTAGCTAAATGCCCTTGATTGGATTACTTTGATTGCTTATCAGAGCTTCATTAATGCTTTCACAGTTCTAGGATGTGGTTTGGGTGTGCTGGGAAGGGCCGTTTGCGGCAAATCCGACAAGTCAGAATGCATTGCTTTCCACCTCTGAGGGTATTTGGGGGCGGTCACCTTAGAATGGAATCTGTGCAAGAGAGCAGAGCTTGGGCAACAGGAAACGGTTCTCTAGCAGAAGACCTGAACGCTCACTCGTTCACGTGCTCTCTTGTGGCACAGGGAGAAGTCAGAGAAACGGTGCCTGAACCCTGCAGCCCCACCCCCAGTCACCAGCAGCGGAGTGGCCCGCGTCCCCCCCACCAGCCACGTCGGGCCCGTGCAGACCGTGCGAGGCCCCCACGCTGCAGGTGGGTGAGGGCGGGGTGGCCTTGAGGGGGGCATCGCGGGCTCCTCCTTTGGAGGATAGTTATTAGACTCCAGACCACACACAGCCTTTTGCCATTTGCCCATTTTTAGAATTTACAGTGACTGCTCATCATTTTAGCTTTCATCATTTCCACCATTAGAAAACAGAAGGGACATTTGGTTTAGAACCTAGAGACCGGTGACTCACGTGAAGTTGTTTGGGCAAAAGAATTAGATCCAGCAGCTGCACGGCCAGAGGGAAGGAGAAGGAGGTACCCCAAACAGATGAAGATACGCTTCTTCCCCAGGAGGGTGCAGACAGGTCCTTGTAGGTCCCTGCCTCGAAGGGCTGTCTTGAAACTCCCCAGAGTGCGAGAGCGCAGCTTCCCCGTCGTGCAGCGCCTGGGAGCCGTGGGCCCTGGGCTCTGAGCCGCCCCCCCCCGGAGGCTCCCTGCCCTTGCCTCTGCAGTCGGGGTGCTGGATGCCGGCGACGGCTGGCCCGTGGTTTCCTTTACACTGTGGGAGTAGCAAGAGTGGCAGGACGCCAGGGAGAAAAACATGCCAGTCTATCCTTTCAGTGGCTATTTGACTAAAAGGGTCTTCCATCCCTTGGCCTCGTAAAATGGGGTGTCCCTCAGTGTTGGGAGATGACTTCGGTAGCACCGTGGTGGCTGGGCGCCCCTTGTCGCTTCTTCTCCAAGGTTGTGAGTGGGGCCTCGGCCAGCTTTGTTTTCTCCGAGTCCTCGGGTCCTGTCTGAAGCAGGAGTGACAGCAGCCGCCTCCCCGGGGCTGGTGCACGGGTCAGCGGGATGGGCGTGCGCCGAGGCGGGTGGGGAGGGCGCGGTCGACACTGGCCGGCGCGACCCCTGTCGGTGCCCCTTTTCCGCAGCGCTGCGGGTAGAAGTGGAGCAGCCCCCTCACCAGACGGCCCGGGAGGGCAGCTCCTCGGAATGCTCCAGCTCCTCACCCAGCCCGATGGGGGTGCAGGCCCGGGAAGAGAGCTCGGACAGCGCCGAGGAGAACGACAGACGTAAGGACGCCCGGCCTGGGAGCGCCCTGCTGCCCCTGCCCTGGCCCGGGGCGCTGTGCTGACCGCTGTGTTTCCATCTCTAGGTGTGGAGATGCACTTGGAGGGCTCGGAGAAGGAGAAGCCTGTCATGCTACTGAACCATTTTGCTTCAAGTTCCGCCAGACCCACGGCCCAGGTTCTCCCGGTGCAGAACGAGGCAGGCTCCAGTCCAGCGGGCCACCACCCCCTCCCCCCCCAGATGATGGCCGCCGCCTCGCACCTGGCACCCATCCGGATGCTGAATTCTGTGCACAAGTCCGAAAGGGGGGGCGCGGACATGAAGCTCCTCCCGCCGTCCGTGCACTCACTGCTGTCTCTAGAAGAAAGGAGTAAACTCTCGGGACCAAGAGGCGGCATCAAAGTGGACAAGAACTTCGGCCACGCCGTGATCGACGCAGCACCCACGCCCACCCCCCAGCAGCCCCTGCAGGTGCTCTCCGCACTGGCCGAGAGCAGCTCCGTGTCACCCACCGTCTCCTTCGGTCCCCGCGCCAAAGTCGTGCACACGGCTGCGCTGGACAGGGTGATGAAGCCGGCCCCGCAGCCGGCCCTGGCGGGGGAGGCGAGCACCGCTGCCCCGGGGACGTCCAGCGCCGTCTTCCACGTGGCTCGGCCGCCCATCAAACTTCTGGTGTCTTCATCTGTCCCTGCGGATTCTGCCATTTCTGGGCAAACTCCCTGTTCGAATAATGTGCAAATAAGCGTGCCCCCTGCAATAATAAACCCCCGGACTGCTCTGTACACCAACACCAAAGCTGCCTTCTCTGCGATGAGCAGTGTGCCCGTGGGGCCCCTGCAGGGCAGCTTCTGCGCCAGCAGCAACACTGCCTCCTCCAGCAGCCACCCGCCCACGTCCTTCGCCAGCATGGCCTCTGTGCCCAGCTGCCCGGCCCCCAGCTCCAGCCCCGCGCTCTCCTCGGCCCCTGAAAGCAGCTTCTACAGCGGCGGGGGCGGCGGGGGCGGGGGCGGCGGCTCCCCGGGGAGCCTCCCCGCCCCCACCCAGAACCACCACCACCACCACCACCATCAGCAGCAGCAGCAGGCGGCGGCGCCCCAGCAGCCCACGCCCGCCCCGCCGCCCGGCTGCGTCGTGTGCACGTCGTGCGGGTGCAGCGGCAGCTGCGGCTCCAGCGGCCTGACCGTCAGCTACGCCAACTACTTCCAGCACCCGTTCTCGGGGCCGTCCGTGTTCCCCTTCCCCTTCCTGCCCTTCAGCCCCGTGTGCGGCAGCGGCTACGTGGGCGCCCAGCAGTACGGCGGCGGCGCCTTCCCCGTGGTGCACTCGCCCTACGGCGGCAGCGTGCCTCCCGAGCCCGTCCTGGGCGGCCAGTCGGCCTTCGCCGTGCCGCCCATGCAGAGCTTCATGGCGGGCGCGGCGGGCGTGTACCAGGCCCCGGGGCTGGTGGGCAGCAGCAACGGCTCCGGCCACAAGAAGAGCGGCAATCTGTCGTGTTACAACTGCGGGGCCACCGGGCACCGCGCTCAGGACTGCAAGCAGCCGTCCATGGACTTCAATCGGCAAGGTAAAGGTGGGCGGCCGCAGAGCGGGCCGCGCCGGGTGGCGGTGCGGCGGCGCGCCCAGGAGAGAGGCGCGCGGAGCTCCCCTCTGTACGAAAACAGTAGTGAACTCGCTGCTCTTTAAAGCAAAAACTAATGTTTTGAATGCTGTTGGGAAAAGTGTGTAGTTCTGGGTGGGCTGTGAAGCCCTCCGAGAGGGCCACTTTGTCTCGAAGCTGTCCGTGGACTGCAGCCTGCTGCTCCTCGCAGAGGGCACCGGCCGGCTGGGGAGAGGGCCTGTGTGGCCCCCGCGTTAGCCGGGGCAGCGCGTGCGGCTGAAAGCCGAGGGCCTGGCGCGGGCGTGCGGATGCTGCGGCTGGCTGTCCTGCGCCCGCTCTCTGCCTCCGTGGCGGTCAGGCTGGTGGAGCGTGGCCGCGCGATGTCGCTGTTGGCTGTGCTGCCACGTGCCACCTCCCCCCCCCCCACTTCCACGTGCTCTCTTTTGTCTCTAGTCCAGTTCAAGTGTGTATCTGCTGTGGCGGTGACACAAGTTCGTTCTTGCTGGTGGCTTTGGAAGGGAGATTACACTAGGCAGGAGGAGCGTCTCTCCCAGCTCTGTGATACGGTGCAGCCTGGACAAGTGCCCTGGTCTCTGTAGATGCCTGACGGTTGCCCCAGACCGGGGATTCCTACACCCGCCTGTGCATCTTGGCCACCCAGAGAGCGTTAGAGACGACTCTGGTGGCAGGTGGGGGTGGCTGTGGGCTGTTCCCACCCTGAGGCTATGTCCTGAAGCAGCGGACCCAGGCCCGTGGTGAGGTTCAGGCGTCCCCAGCCCCCAGCCTGGCCGAGCTCCCGAAGAATAGAGAACCGGACTGGTGACCGGCCGTGTCACCCCTTGCGTTGATCCACTTGTAGTGTCTAGTTTTGGGGGTGGAAGCGAGGAGCTGGGAGTGGGTACAACAGGTAGAGTCCAGATTTCCAGCACCCGCCTCTTGACCAGTGACTCTGGAAAGAACTTTGGACAGCTCAGTTGTTGGTAGTAATTGCACAGTGATTCAAATTTGATCTCTTTCTCCCCCCCCCTCTCTCTAGGTACTTTTAGGTTGAAATATGCCCCTCCAGCAGAAAGTCTGGACTCCACAGACTGATATTTTTCTCTGGCAGCAGAACACTATTAAGCCATGGAGACATAAGGAAAATTAAATACAAAACTGAGAAGTCTAGTTGCTGTTGAGCTTAATATTTTTAATCCAAAGGTGCTTTACTTTACTAGACTGGATAGAAAACCTAGCGTAGGAGTGCATCAAACTCAGTTTTATTGCCAAAATCCTAGATTGGAGCTTGACGTCAGGACTCGCCTGGTTGGCGCCTCCACCGTGGTTGTGATGTAGAGACCTCCGTCTCCCGAGGAGCATTGCCGTCATCGGTCCTTCCAGGCTCACACGTAATTCCCGGGCAGCTACGCAAGATCGGAATCGAGAACTGCAGGTTGGAGTTCTCCACGTGGAGTTCCACCAGTCGGACTCTTGATACCCC